>NC_073252.2:68889318-69192348 GCF_029289425.2 Pan paniscus | reverse complement strand
GCTGGAAGGAATTGATCTTAGAAGTCATTTGAACCAACCTACCACCCAACCACATCACAGAATGTGAGGTCTACCTTTTGCTTAAAATATTTTGCAAATGAGAACCTCACCACTTTTTAAAGAAACCTAGTCTATAACTAGTAAATTATGCTTATTTATATTGAGCTGAAATATCCCTACTTAATACTTTAACCAGATTATCCAGTTTGTCTTCATGAACAAAAGAAAATCACTCTCTGTTTTACAAACACATTTAAAAAATATTTTCAAGATAGCTTCTCTGTCTCTTTTCTCCAAATATTTTCTCCTACATGGTAACAAAGCATACATTGCAGCAATGTATGGTGTTGTTCATTTGTTTGTATTATTCATTCTGATATGGAATTAATGTTATATTCATATTATTCAATTTATAAGTGTCATCTCTAGATGATAGAGTAATGACGATTGTGACGTGATAATTATATAATAAAGATAAACCATCCTGACTATTTCTAGGCTTAAGTTACCATGCTATAAATTGTATATATATATATATATATACATATATATATACATATATATATATACATATATATATACATATATATATATATACATACACACACATTATCTTATTTAGTCCTCAGAATATTGTATTATGGAATGAACTGTGTCCCCCCCGCCAAAATTCATATTTTGAAGCCTTAACTTCCAGTGTGACTGTATTAGGAGCTGAGCCACTATGGAGGTAAATAAGGCTAAATGAGTTGGTAAGGGTGGGATTCTAATACGATGTGGCTGATGTCTCTATAAGAAGAAGAGATAGCAGAAATATGCATACAAGAAATGTGAGGACACAGTGAGAAAGTGACCATCTGTAAGCCAAGGTAAGAGGTCTCAGCAGAAACCAAAACTGCTGAAATCTTGATCTTGGACTTTCAGGTTCAAGAACTCTGAGAAATAAAATTCTGTTATTTACGCCATCCAGTCGGTAGTATTTTGTTATGGCAGCCCAGGCAGGCCAGTATAGTTGTTAATACCTCAGTTTCACAAATGGAAAAAGAATTGTTGTTTGCTCTACTAGGAAGTGAAGTCTGCTAGGCTACAGAGTAATAGAGGATGAGTAGTCTAAAGCTAAGCTTATCAGCCTTTTAAAAATAGTTACATTTTAATTAATATTAAAGTAGAAAGATTTATATCTTCTATGTAATTAAAAAATGAGTAAATAAAGGATAAAAAGTAGATGTTTCAGCAATGTTACAGGAAGTAGATAAATTGCAACTTATAAAACTTCAAGGCTTGTTAATGGAGCTAAGTTTTGTTTTGTTGAAATTTATTCTTTATTTAATATTAAAATAGAATGGCTGAAGTAGTACTCCATTCATTTGGTGGTATATGAAGTAAGTGAAAGTAAGATACATCAATAAATTTGTTAGAAAAGAAGAGAGCTATGACGGCATAACAAATATTTGAAAAACAGTGAAGAAAGCACAAATTTTGAGTATCAATAAACAGAATATTCAGGCAAGAGAGGAATAAACAGCGGACAGGAAGTAGTGAAGATATGTTTGCTTTAAATGGGTAGATTCTAAAATGCAGGATAAAAATAACATTGTCTTCTCTTTTTTTGGAAAACATATATACTTACTTTTTTTCTCAACTTTTAAGTTCCAAGATCATGTGCAGGATGTGCAGATCTGTTACATAGGTGTGCCATGATGGTTTGCTGCACAGATCATCCCATTACCCGGTATTAAGCCCAGCACCCATTAGCTGTTCTTCCTGATGCTCTCCTTCCGCCCACCCCCACACCCTACACAGGCCCCAGTGTGTGTTGTTTCCCCTCACGTGTCCATTCATTCTCATCGTTCAGCTCCCACTTATAAGTGAGAACATGCGGTATTTGTTTTTCTGTTCCTGTGTTAGTTTGCTGAGGATAGCGGCTTCCAGCTCCATCCACGTCCCTGCAAGGGACATGGTTTTGTTCTTTTTTATGGCTCTATAGTATTCCATGGTCTATATGTACCACATTTTGTTTATCCAGTCTATCATTGATGGGTGTTTGGGTTGATTCCATGTCTATGCTATTGTGAATAGTGCTGCAATGAACATATACATACATGTATCTTTATAATAGAATAATTTATATTCCTTTGGGTATATACCCAGGAATGGGATTGCTGGGTCAATGCCTCTAGATCTTTGAGGAATCACCATGCCATCTTCCACAATGATTGAACTAACATACACTTCCACAAACATTGTAAAAGCATTCCTTTTTCTCCACAACCTTGCCAGCATTTGTTGTTTTTTGACTTTTTAATAATTGCCATTCTGACTGACGTGAGATGGTATCTCATTCTAGTTTTGATTTGCATTTCTCTAATGATCAGTGATGTTGAGCATTTTTTATATGTTTGTTGGACACATATATGTGTTCTTTCGGGAAATATCAGTCCATGTCCTATTCTCACTTTTTTAATTGGATTTTTTCTTGTAAATTTGTTTAAGTTTCTTGTAGACTCTGGATGCAGGACCTTAGATAGATAGATTGTTAAATTTTTCTCCCATTCTATAGGCTGTTCACACCAATGATAGCTTCTCTTGCTGTGCATAAGCTCTTTACTTTAATTAGATCTCATTTGTCAATTTTTGCTTTTGTTGCTATTGCTTTTTGCATTTTTGTCATGAAATCTTGGCCTGTGCCTATGTCCTGAATAGTATTGCCTAGGTTTTCTTCTAGGGATTTATAGTTTTGGGTTTTACATTTAAGTCCTTAATCTATCTTGAGTTAAATTTTGTATAAGGTGTAAGGAAAAGGTCCAGTTTTCGTTTTATGCATTTGGTTAGCCAGTTCTCCCAGCACCAATTATGATACAGGGAATCTTTTCCCCATTGCTTGTTTTTGTCAGGTTTGTCAAAGATTAGGTGGTTGTATGTGTGTGGCTTTATTTCTAGGCTCTCTAACCTGTTCCATTGGTCTATGTGCCTGTTTTTGAACCCGTACCATGTGGTTTTGGTTACTGCAGTCTTGTAGCATAGTTTGAAGTCAGGTAGCGTGATGCCTCCATCTTTGTTCTTCTTGCTAAGGATTGTCTTAGCTGTTCGTGCTCTTTTTTGGTTTCATATGAATTTTAAAGCAGTTTTTTTTTCTAATTCTGTGAAGAATGTCAATGGTAGTTTAATGGTAATAGCATTGAATCTATAAATTACTTTGGGCAGTATGGCCATTTTCATGGTATTGATTCTTCCTATCCATGACCATGGAATTTTTCTCCATTTGTTTGTGTCCTCTTTGATTTCTTTGAGCAGTGCTTTGTAGTTCTTGAAGAAGTCCTTCATTTCCCTTGTTAGCTGTATTTATAGATATTTTGTTGTATCTTTAACAATTGTGAATGCAAGTTCATTCATGATTTGGCTCACTGCTTGCCTTTGGTTGGTGTGTAGGGATGCTTGTGACTTTGGACATTGATTTTGTATCCTGAGACTTTGCTGGAGTTGCTCATTGGCTTAAGAAGCTTTTGGGCTGAGATGATGGGTTTTTCCAGATATAGGCTTATGTCATCTGCAAATAAAGATAATTTGACTTCCTCTATTTCTATTTGAATATGTTTTATGTCTTTCATTTGCGTTATTGCCCCGGCCAGAACTTCCAATACTATGTTGGATAGGAGTGGTGAAAAAGAGCATTCTTGTGCCAGTTTACAAGGGGAATGCTTCCAGCTTTTGCCCAATCAGTATGATATTCGTTGTGGGTTTGTTCTTATATGCCTCTTATTATTTTGAAATATATTCCTTCAGTAGCTCATCTATTTAGAGTTTTTAACATGAACAAAGTTAAATTTTATTGAAGGCCTTTTCTGTATCTATTGAGATAATCATGTGGTTTTTGTCTTTAGTTCTCTCTATGTGATGAATTACATTTATTGATTTGTGTATGTTGAATCACCCTTGCATGTGGGGATGAAGCCAACTTGATCATGACGGATAAGCTTTTTGATGTGCTACTGGATTCAGTTTGCTAGTATTTTATTGAGGATTTTTGCATCAATGTTTATCAGGGATATTTTCCTGAAGTTTTCTTTTTTGTTATATATCTGCCAGGTTTTGGTATCAGGATGATGCTGGCCTCATAAAATGAGTTAGTGAGAATTCCCTCCTTTTACATTTTTTTGGAATAGTTTCAGTAGAAATGGTACAAGCTCTTCTTTGTACCTCTAGTATATTTCAGCTGTAAATTTGGTTCTGGGCTTTTTGCCTTTGGTAAGCTATTTATTACTACCTCAGTTTTGGAACTGATTATTGGTCTATTCAGAGATTCAATTTCTTTCTGGTTCAGTCTTGGGAGGATGTATGTGTCCAGGAATTTATTCATTTCTTCTAGATTTTCTACTTTATTTACATAGAGTTGTTTGTAGGATTCTCTGATGGTTCTCTGATTCTCTGTGGGATCAGTGGTGATATCCCCCTTGTCATTTCTGATTGTGTTTATCTGATTCTTCTCTCTTTTCTTCTTTATTAGTCTAGCTAGTAGTCTATCTATTTTATTAGTGTTTTCAAAAAACCAGCTCTTAGATTCGTTAATTTTTAAGGGTTTTTCTGTGTGTATGTGTCTCTATCTCCTTCTCTTCCATTCTGATCTTGGTTATTTCTTATCTTCTGCTAGCTTTTGAGTTTGTTTGCTCTTGATTCTCTATTTGTTTTAGTTGTGATGTTAGTTTGTTGATTTGAGATTTTTCTAGCTTTTTATGTGGACATTTAGTGCTAGAAATTTCCCCCTTAACACTGCTTTAGCTGTATCCTAGCAATTCTGGTATATTGTCTCTTTGTTCTCATTAGCGTTAAAGACCTTCTTGATTTCTTCCTTAATTTCATTATTTACCGAGGAGTCATTCAGGAGTAGGTTAAATGATTTCCATGTAGTTGTGTGGTTTTGAGTGAATTTCTTAACCTTGAGTTCTAATTTGATTGTGCTGTGGTCTGAGAGACTGTTTTTTATAAGTTCGGTTCTTTTGCATTTGCTGAGAAGTGTTTTACTTCTGATTATGTGATCAATTTTAGAGTAAATGCCATTTGGTGATGAGAACAATATATATTCTGTTGTTTTTTAGTAGAGAGCTCTTTGGATATCTATTAGGTCCACTTGATCCAGAGCTGAGTTCAGGTTCTGAATATCTTTGTTAATTTTCTGTCTCAATGATCTGTCTAATATTGTCAGTGAGGTGTTAAAATCTCCCACCACTATTGTGTGGGAGTCTAAGACTTTTTATAGGTCTCTAAGAACTTGCTTTATAAATATGGGTGCTCTGGTATCGGGTACATGTATATTTAGGATAGTCAGCCCTTCTTGTTGAATTGAACCCTTTACAATTGTGTAATGCTTCTGCCTTTAAAAAATATCTTTATTAGTTCAAAGTCTGTTTTGTCAGAAAGTAGGATTGCAATGCTTGCTTTTTTTCTGCTTTTCATTTGTTTGGTAAATTTTCCTCCATCACCTTATATTCAGCCTCTGTGTGTCTTTGCATGTGAGATGGGTCTCATGGAGACAACACATACCCATGGTTCTTGGCTTTTATCCAGCTAGTCATTCTGTCTTTTAATTGGATCTTTTAGCCCATTTACATTTAAGGTTAGTATTGTTATGTGTGAATTTAATCCTGTCATCATGATGCTACCTGGTTATTTTGAAGATTTGTTTATGTGGTTGATTCATAGCATCACTGGTCAATGTACTTCAGTGTATCTTTGTAGTGACTGATAATGGTTTTTCCTTTCCATTTCCGGTGGTTTCTTCAGGAGCTCTTGCAAGACAGGCATGGTGGGGATGAATTTCCACAGCATTTGCTTGTCTGAAAGGGATCTTATTTCTCCTATGTTTATGAAGCTGTTTGGCCAGATATGAAATTCTCGGTTGGAAATTATTTAAGAATATTGAATATTGGCCCTCAATCTCAACTGGCTTGTAGGGTTTCTGCTGAGAGGTCTGCTATTAGTGTGATGAACTTCCCTTTGTAGGTGACCTGGCATTTCTTCTTGGCTTCCCTTAACATTTTTTCTTTCATTTCAACCTTGGATAATCTGATGATTATGTGTCTTGGGGTTAATCATCTCGTGGGGTATCTTACTGTGATTCTCTGCATTTCCTGAATTTGAATGTTGGCCTGTCTTGCTAGGTTGGGGAAGTTCTCCTGAATGATATCCTGAAGTATGTTTGCCAACTTGATTACATTTTCCCCATCTCTCTCAGGTACCCCAATCAGTGTTAGGTTCAGTCTTTTTACATAAGACCATATTTCTCACGGGTTTTGTTCATTCCTTTTCATTCTTTTTAATCTATTCTTGTCTGCCTGTCTTATTTCAGAAAGATAGTCTTCAAGCCCGTGGATTCTTTCCTCTGCTTGGTCTTTTCTGCTGTTGATACTTGTGACTGCATTGTGAAGTTCTCGTGTTGTGTGTTTCAGCTCCATCAGGTTGGCTATGTTTCTGTCTACCCTGACTATTCTGGTTATCAGCGGTATTGATTTATTAGGATTCTTAGCATCTTTGCCTTGGGTTGCAACGTGCTCCTGTAGCTCAGTGAAGTTGGCTATTACCCACCTTCTGAAGCCTACTTCTGTTAATTCATCCATCTTAGCCTCAGCCTAGTTCTGTGACCTTGCTGGAGAAGTGTTGCGGTCACTTAGAGGAGAAGAGGCACTCTGGCTTTTTGAGTTTTCAGTGTATTTGCATTGATTCTTTCTCATCTTTGTGGGCTTACCTACCTTTGATCTTTGAGGTTGCTGGCATTTAAATGTTGATGTCGTTGTTGTTTTCTGTTTGTTTGTTTTTCTAACAGTCAAGCCACTCTTCCACAGGGCTGCTGCAGTTTGCTAAGGATCCACTCCGACCCTAGTTGCCTCAGTTTTCCTGTACCTGGAGGTATCACCAATGAAGGCTGTGAGACAGCAAAGATGGCCGCCTGCTTCTTCCTCTGGGTGCTCCGTCCCACGGGTGTACTGACATGTTGCCAGCCTGAATGCTCCGGTAAGAGGTGTCTGGAGACCCCGGATGAGAGGTCTCACCCAGTCAGTAGGAACAGGACCAGGAACCCACTTAAAGAAGCAGTCTGGCTGCTTTTTGGTAGAGCAGCTGTGCTGAGTTGTGGGGGGCCCCTCCTTGTCCAGACCACCTGGACTCTCCAGAGCTGGCTGGCTGGAATCGCTGAGTCAACTGAACCACAGAGACAGCGGCCACTCCTCCACCTGGGGGCTCCATCCCAGGGAGAGATCAGAGTTCTGTCCATATAATCCTGGCTGGAGTGCCGAAATTCCTGCAGGGAGGCCCTGCCCAGTGAGGAGGAATGGAACGGAGTCCCTCTTAAAGTAGCAGTCAGGATATGATCTGGTATAGCAGTTGTGCTGTGTTGTGGGGGACTCCTTATCTGAACAGCCTGGGCTCCCTGGAGCCGGCAGGCTAGAACAGCTGAGCCGACCAAACCACAGCAATGGTGGCCACCCCTTCCCCACAGGAACTCGGTCCTGTCACAGGCAGTCTTCAGCCTGTTGCTGCTGGCTGGCTGGAATTCCATGCCAGTGGGTCTTAATTTGTGAGGTGACGTGGAAGTGGGTCCCACAGAACGACACTGCTTGGCTCCCTGGATTCAGCCCTCTTCCTAGGGGAAGGTACGGACGAATCTCCCACCTTCCTGGGATTCCTAGGGATGGAGTATGTGTGCCTGAGTGGCTGACTTTGTGTGTACCTGAGTGGCTGTTCTGCCGAGACCCTACACAGCTCTGTATATGGCACCCAGGGCCCTGGTGGCATGGGCTCACAAGGGGATCTCGTGATCCAAGGGTTGCAAAGAACCATGGGAGAAGTGTGTTTTCCTGGTTGGTGTCATACAATCACTCACCATTTCCCTTGGCCAGGGTTGGGGGTTCCTTTGGCTCCATGTCACTCCCATGTGGGCTGTCATCCCATCCTGCTTTTCTTCATTCTCCATGGATCCAGTTGTCCACCTAGTCAGTCCCAGTGAGACAGCCTGGATATTTCAGTTGAAGGTGCTGAATTCACTTGCCATTTTCATTTCACTTAGTGAGAATTACTCACTGCAGCTGGTTCTAATGGGCCATTGTGGCCTCTCCCAAGATTGTCTTCTAAAGTATCAACAATATTACAGAAATCTGTATCAGCCATGACCCAATTATTGTCATTACATTTTCATTCTTCGTTTTTTATTACCACCCCCCCATAGTTTATAAAGTCTAATGATCAAGAGTTTACAATCAACAGGAAATCTATTTGTATTTATCTCACAGGTACATCATCTCCCAGTTCTATGGAGATATAATCATGTGGAGATCACACAAGTATTCTGCCCTTCAGTTTCTATTTTTTTAAAAAGGGAATAAGAATATAACATCTCTTGGAAACTAGCAACATGAAGCAATCAAAGGTTAAGAGCTTGCATATGGGGGCTTGCTTTATTTCTGTTATAGTAATTCTAAAACCATTCATACAAATAGACGGGTCTAGGCTCTCAGGCTTCCTAGCCTTCCTAACTGAAGCCACCATAAACGAGTCAGTCCTAAATGACAAATCAGCTAGCCAAAGACACTCAGGCAAGCTCAGGCAAGATCGGTCAAACTTGGCCTAGATCAGAGAAAAATGCCCATGTGAATTCAATACAAATACCCAATTTGCAGAATGTAAGCTTTCATGGTCATTTTAAGCCTCTAAAATGTTGGAGTGTCATAAAGCAAAAGCTAGCTGATAAACTAGCTTATGACACACAAATTTTTCATTCTTTATTATGCGTAATACTCTAGTTTGCCCAATGCCCTCTAACAAAATCTGGACTCTGGGTTGATCTATATTTCTGTAAAGCCTTATTAAAGTTCTCCATTAATCAAAAGCCATCTATTACATGTCTTTACTCCTTAACACCACAAAGAATTAACAAGCATTGAAACTATATTTTACCAATTAATCTCATAAGATTCTTAGGCAAGTTTCACCTTTCCAGCAATCACTATAAGTTGAAATACTGTTTAAACTTTTTTTTTCTAGAGAAAAGTTCCAGGGTCATATATTTATTATTTTGTTTTAATTTGTTTTCCAATAAAGTCTTCCTATATCCATGTTAACTTCTGATATATCCTATCAATTATGCAATATCTTTTTTAAAAAGTGCCAGATAATATTGCGTTACAGTGTCTGAGTCTTCCAAAACTTAGTTGTCACCATTCTCCTGTCTCTAATGCAGAAAGAAATCAGTTAAGTTGTCTTCAAAATTCCAAGAAAATGTAAGCTCAAATAATCTGCTTTAACTTCTATTCTAAATGAAGAGGAAAAAAATTTTAAACGGAAACCTGTTTTTATATGTCATTTTAAAAGGCCTTCATACAATTTTATCAATAAACACTATGGATAAGAAGCTATTATGAAGTTACAAACACTCTTGGCTGTAGACACCAAAAGGTCATATGTGCGTGTATTCAGTCAGCCCAGTTTGAAACTAAGCTCAATTTCTTTCAGACATCACAGCTGGATGCAAGGTACTAATAAGGAAACCTATTATTTCAAGATGTGCACTGGCAATTGTAATTTTATTGTTTTGCATTCCATCTGTAGCACAGGCAACTGCCTGAATATAGCCAGTACAGTGGCATAGGCTGGTCCTTATTTCTGGATTTAGTTTCGTCTTTTGTGCATGCTATTTCAAGCTGTGCTACTACCAACTCAATACAGATCTATTGACCTGCAAATATAATTACACATTTGATCATTAAATTAACAAAGTAAATTAACTTTTAATGGGTGACATTATTCATTGTACATTAGAAAAATGAAAATCTTGACAAAAATGTGTTTCATTCTACACTGACTTCTTGTTAAATGGGTATTTTGACCAACCAACACAATCCTTTGGTTGCCAAGGAATACTGAAACTGCATGCCATGAGTCACTGTCGAAACTAAAATAAAAGAAATATTATGTAATTAACTCCATATGGCTTTTTTCTTGACTCATTTGATAAAGGCCAAATTCTTACACTTTTTGCAATTAAATATCTCAAAATAAATAACCTTTAAAGAATTATAAAATTAACCTGCAAATTCAATATAAGAATATTTGGAAATATGTAGTCAAGAACATTCTGATAATACTACTTATTTATTAATAATTTATCTATAAAGTCACAACTACAGCAGAGTTAATAACATTGTTTCAAGTTCCAGAAAAACAAAGAAATAAGGGTTTATATATTTTAGTAGAAAATGATGCAAATTTTCCACAGAGCTTTAATAATATCCTGGATTTTAAAGAGAATTTCTAAAACATTCTTAAATATTTGATAATAATTTATAATCTTAAATAAAACAGAAACTAAAAATGAGAAGTATTTGGTTTAATTCCTACTTCTGTTACCAACTTAAATTTTTGTTTATGTAATAGTGACAGTGATGATTTCCAGGTATTTTAATTTTCTAATTAAATATAATAGCTGTTAGGATACCTTTATCATAGACTGTTAATCATCTAAATCACATTTAGACTTTCTATACAGTTTTAGTTACCACATTTTAAACTTTTTCAAAAGGGATTTGTAGAGACAAGTCGATCATGTCATGTTCCTTCCATATTTATAATTCTGATAGTACATGATATAAATGCCTTAAACTATTTCCAAACTGAAAGCTAAATAAGCAAAAATGTTTACTATGTAGCATTCTAGTGACTTCAAACTTTCTTAATCACATCCTATAAATAAGAAATACTTTTTAAATACTGAATCAGTACACACATATATACATGCACACACACACAGAGCACATAATGTATACTATACAAAAGTAAAAGGTTTCCAAAATAATATTTAAACTGATCACATTCAATACATTCTAATATTGTCTCCTCTTTTCTATTATGGAACATTGTTTAAACGCTGTAGAGATTCACTAAATATATGCTAAGACTCAGTAATGGATCAATACAAACAGCTTGACAAATAATGATTATTTTTAACATGAACAAATTTGCATGCTTGACATATCCTCTTACTCCTAATCCTTTTTCCTTTCAACATCCTTTGTGTCTTCACCTTTTTGTGTTCTGTATTATCAACTGACAAATGCCTTTCAGGTTTTATATTTTTCAGTTCAACAAACTTTAGTTCTGCCTTATTATCCAAGCTCCATTTAGATGCAGTAGCTCCAAATGAGTCGTCATAATCGATTAAAAAGAAAAGGATGGACTTCCAGTTTCCAGTCAGGCATATAAGGTTCTTGGAATTCATCACTATATCCTAACAAGTAAATCACTCAAAAATAAACAGAGAAGTGAGGCCACAGAGCAAACCACTGTCCCCCAGATTGGAAAGGCACAAAGTGGGGTTGGGGTACAGAGAATCACAACTTACCAAAGCAGAAAATGATGAACAGAAACCTCTATGAGAACCAGTGCAGGGATAGGGAAACCAAACTGTAACTGACAAATTACTGGAGGCTCACTGTGGACTGATTCTGAGATTTTAAAAATCCAGGAAGGCCCATAGGGTGGGAGTTGGGGGAGGGCAGCACACTTTTGTGATTTTTACTTCCAGGAACTCTAACAGATTCTGTCATGCATCCTGTAGGGGGAGGATAAAAGGAAACTTTTGAAATTTGAAATTTGCCAGAACATTCTGTTTTTCTTAACAAAGTCTGCCCTCAGGAAAATTTATTTTACTTGAGCCTAAATTATTGTATTGTTTTTTATCAAAGCCTTACCAACCTTGAGAAGGGAAGTATCCCACTCCAGCCCCACAGCCATCCTGTCCCACCTATGGGACAAAGCTGCAGAGGACTATGAAGCAATTTGGAAGTTTACAGCCAAGGGTCACAGCTCACTAAAAGACTGAGACCTAATCATAGGACCTCAGAACATTACCTTCTCCCGACGCCTTACCACCACTCCACTACATGCCTAAGTACTGAAGTTCCTTTTACTCAGTACATCATGTCCAGCTTTGAACGAAAAATTACAAGGCATACTAAAAGACAAAAATAACAATTTGAAGAGACAGAGCAAGCAGGAGAACCCAACTCAGATATGGCAGAAATGTTGGAATCATCAGACTGGGAATTTAAAACAACAATGATTAATTTGCTGGGGTCTTTAATGAAAAAAGTGAACAACATGCAAAAACAGGTGGGAATATAAGCAAAGAGATTTCTAAAATCTAAGAAAAATAAAAGAAATGCTAGAGATTAAAAAGAAAGAACAACACAAGTTTTTATCCAATACTGTGGACTGAGGAATTATTAAAACATAGTTTTTTTGTAGAGCAGGTTAAAATAATACTTCAAGGAGAACTCACAAGCTACATTTAAATTCAAAGAACCATAGATATTAAATACATTCATAAAAGGAAAATTTGTACATGCAATGTAGTAACGCCATGTTACTAAATGCTGAGAACTATGACTGAAACATGCTTAAAAATGAAGAAAACAATAATAATTTTTTATTATACTTTAAGTTTTAGGGCACATGTGCACAAAGTGCAGGTTTGTTACATACGTATACGTGTGCTATGTTGGTTTGCTGCACCCATTAACTCGTCATTTAGCATTAGGTATATCTCCTAATGCTATCCTTCCCCCCACCCCACAACAGGCCCCAGTGTATGATGTTTCCCTTCCTGTGTCCATGTGTTCTCATTGTTCAGTTCCCACCTATGAGTGAGAACATGCAGTGTTTGTTTTTTTGTCCTTGCGATAGTTTGCTGAGAATGACGGTTTCCAGCTTCATCCATGAACCTGCAAAGGACATGAACTCATCATTTTTTATGGCTGCATAGTATTCCATGGTGTATATGTGCCACATTTTCTTAATCCAGTCTATCATTGTTGGACATTTGGTTTGGTTTCAAGTCTTTGCTATTGTGAATAGTGCCGCAATAAACATACGTGTGCATGTGTCTTTATAGCAGCATGATTTATAATCCTTTGGGTATATACCCAGTAATGGGATGGCTGGGTCAAATGGTATTTCTAGTTCTAGATCCCTGAGGAATTGCCACACTGACTTCCACAGTGGTTGAACTAGTTTACAGTCCCACCAACAGTGTAAAAGTGTTTCTATTTCTCCACATCCTCTCCAGCACCTGTTGTAGAAAACAATAATAATTAAGAAAAAGATGAAAATGGCTAGTACAATGTCAAATAGTTTCAAAGTACTCCTAAAGGGTGTCATAATTATTCACGTACACATCTATCCTTTCAAGATTAGAGGTCAATTTTTCAGAATTAGTAGTAACATCTTATATCAGTTTTCATAAACAGAACTTATAACTTAAAAAATTTATATGCCTTTGAATATAAAATAGGAGAAATTGCAGAAACTTGAGGAAAATATGATTCAGTGCAAAAGACATCAAAGTGTTTTGTCATATTTGTTTCAGTAAAAGAGTTCATGAAAAAGGACGCAAAGTGAGAAATAAACTCTTGTTTAAACCAATAATGATAAGCTTTCTACCCAATGTTATTATAAGGACTTACGACTTAATCTAATCTAATCTTCACCTTATGAGGGGTGGCTAATGATGTACCTACTCTAATTTTCCTCATTTTACAGAGAGGAAAACAGAGGCGTAGAGAGTTGATAACCTGTTCAAGGTCACAGACCTAGTAAGTGGTTAGAGCTGGGTGGCAACCCAAATTATCTGACTCCAGAGCTTATACTGCTAATCAGCTCTATCTTTTGCTGCCCTCAAACCACTGCATTATTCCTACATCATGGTTGAATTCCCTCTATTTGTTCATCTTTCTCTGAAACTATACAATTTAAGAAAGTTTTAGGCACCTCTCAGTACCTAAGTTTTGGATTATCCAGCTATTGCTGGATCACTGTTCTTTCCTAACTGTTCTTCTTGCCATAAGCACATGTGTTATCTGATCCATCCTCTACCAGGTCACAGGAATAATTTAACTGATTATGTTATTCTTGCTTAAAATTCTTCAGTGATTTCCATTGCTCTGCAGGAAAAACAATCCAGAATCAGTTTGTCCCAATGAAAATAATTATAATGTTTTGCAAGAGTACATTGCTAAAGATATTGCAACCACATCCTGGCTTCATAGAAATAATTGATTATATCATAAACTTAAATTAAAAGCTGCTTGGGTAGGGTGCATATTAATAGAAGATTCTACACAACAGAAGCTTCTGCATTCATTTGCACTTAATGTTAAATTTTGCTTTGTATTCTAAATATTCACATCATGAATGAATGTTAAATAACCTAGTGAGTGAATTAAAACATGATATATTTTAAACTTTAAAAATTCATATTAGTAAGTATTCAGGTTATATGTGATATATCCATATGCACATTTAAATCTTAATATTGTGAGATGAAATATAATTATTAAGCAATGGCTTTAAAAATAAAATATTTCAGAGTGTCTTGAAAAGTTATCATGGAAGGGAAAAAGGAAAAACTATAAAATGACAATTATTTTTTATTTTAACAGAGAGGGACTGAAATTTAAACATATAAGGAAATCTCTCTTAAAGAAAACAGGGAAAGACAAATCTCTCTGTAAAATGGACCATTTGATCTTTAAAGATTCATATTATTTATTAAAAGGATTAAATGTAAAAACAAACAAACAAAAACAAAACTTAAAATCTGAATGTAAAAGAGTTTGAACTTGAACGTCTGGGCTGCTTGATTGACAACCTGAGGTGAGAGAGGGCCATGGGTGAGAAACCTGCAGTCACAGTCCAGTGACTGTTGCTTTCATTATGGAAGCAAAGACTTTGAGCCAAAGAAATAAGAGGAAGAACAGGAAGCAATGTGAAAACTGTGGAGAGTTATTAGAAAACAGAAACCAGGCCAAGTGTGGTGGCTCATGCCTGTAATTCCAGTACTTAAATAGGCCAAGGTAGGAGGATCACTTGAACTCAGGAGTTCAAGACCAGCCTGGGCAACATAAGGAGATCCTCGTCTCTAAAAAAAAATAAAAAATTAACCGGGCATGATGGTGTGCACCTGTGGCCCCAGCTACTTAGGAGGCTGAGGCCTGAGGACCACTCAAGCCTAAGAGATTGAAATTGCAGTGAGCAGCAGATCACTCCAGATGGGATGCTGACAGAAAGAAAAGAAAGAAAGAGAGAGAGAGAAAGAAAGAAAGAAAGAAAGAAAGAAAGAAAGAAAGAAAGAAAGAAAGAAAGAAGGAAAGAAAGAAAAAGAAAAGAAAAGAAAAGAAAGAAAGGCAAATGCTACAAGCCTTTGATAGAAAGCACATCTAAGCTATGTCAGGGAGCTGTGACAAAAGGGTGAGAGAAAAGTTTCAAAAACAGACAATAGAATCATTCATTGATGAACACACCTGAAACTACAGTCATGCATTGTTTTTTGTTGTTGTTGAGACTGAGTCTCTCTCTTGTCGCCCAGGCTGGAGTGCAATGGTGCGATCTGGGCTCACTGCAATCTCCGCCTCCCGGGTTCAAGTTTCTCCTGCCTCAGTCTCCTGAGTAGCTGGGATTACAGGCGTGCGCCACCACGCCCAGCTAATTTTTGTACTTTTAGTTAGAGACAGGGTTTCACTATGTTGGCCAGGCTAGTCTCAAATTCCTGACCTGAGGTGATCCGCCTGCCTCCACCTAACAAAGTGCTGAGATTAGAGGCATGAGCCACCACAACCAGCCCAGTCATGCATTGTTTAGGGATGAGGATACAGTCTGAGAAATGTGCCTTTAGGAGGTTTCAACCTGTGTAAACACTGGAGAGAGAGGGTGCCTATGGAAATCTAGATGCTATAGCCTACTACACACCGAGGCTATATATGTTACAGCATATTGCTCCTAGGCTACAAACCTATACAGCGTGTTACCATACTGAAAACTATACTGAATACAGTTGTAACACAATGGCAAGTATTTTTATATCTAAACATATGTAAACATAGAGCAGGCACAGTAAAAAATACAGTATAGAATATTAAAAAATGGTACACCTGTATAGGGTGCTTACATGAATGGATCTTGCAGAACTGGAAGTTGCTCTAAGTGAGTCAATGAGTGAGTGCTGAGTGAATATGAAGTCCTAGGACATTACTATATATTCCTGCAAACTTTATAAATGCTTAGGCTACACTGAATTTATTTAAAAAATATTTTTCCTTCTTCAAAAACAAATTAACCTGGCATAATCTATTTTAATTTATACTTTCTATTATTTTTTAACTTTTTGACTGTGAATGTTGAAACATCATTTTGCAGCACAGTTATGTAATTAATTATCTTAAAACATATATGCCCTAGCTGAAGGCTATACTTCTATCAAAGGACACTGGTAAAATTGTGTGTGCGTGTGTTGTTAGACAGATAAAGCCCAATAATTGTATGCTCTTAGTAAAAAAAACCTTAGACTCCATCACCTTTCTGAAAAAAAAAAAAAAAAAAACAGAGCATTTTAAATACTTAGGTAGGAAAGCAATACTGAAGTGAAAATTTACCTGTCATCATTTCTAATTGACATACTGATACACTATACATTAAAATGATAATAAGCTTAAGAGTATATTTAAAGCAAAAGAATAAATGTTATGCCATAAAAAGATCATCAAGACATCGAGTTTGTTTAAACTCTCCAAAAGCATTGTTTCCTTTGATGTTTTAAAAAAATTGATCCTGAGTGAGTTAACATAATTTTATTTAATACAATAACACCCACTCTTCTATCATTCTGTAAATGTGAACATCTCATCTTCCACATCCTGATTTACACATCAGCCTAATCCTTCTATAGTAACTGCAGCAAACCAAATCAGTTGCTATTCAACATCCATTCCCTGTTTTTCTTATGCATAGGTCCTAATTTAGTTGGATTGGGGAACAATATGCTCTGTATCAGGCAATGTGAAGTATTTGGTCTAAGTCAACTGTAATAATCTCATTCCTCTTTGCAATACTAGGAGTAATCAAATGAACAATTTCTGGTCAAGGGGAAAAGGGGCCTAGAAAAAGTTTTATCTTTGACATAAATGGAGAAAGCAAAGGTAAGCCATTCCTCTCCCACCCCTTTCCTTTCTATTTGTGAAATAGTTTTGCCAGGATGCCGTGCTTAGGGTGTCACTGGGGGCAGAGTGGAAATATTGAAGAACCTAGTCCCCTGTTTTCATGACTGTTTCTGAATGAACTCTGTAACATGCTTACCTCACACTTCACTGTTAAGTGAAGTCATACATAACTATATTATTGAAGTTACATTTTAGCTAGTCTATTACCTAAACCTGAAGGCATAATAATTGATATTACTACAATATCCCTTAAAAAAAAGGTGAATGGAGAAAAGAAAACTTTTTATCCACAAATTACAAATTTTGTATGTATATTTTTAGGGAATCCAAATAAATCATTATCGTGTTGGCTGAAAACATCAATGATAATACATTTCACTATATTGCTTTATTAATTCACAATTTGTTTCCCAACTCCAGAGAAATAAGGCTTTTTCTGCTATGCTATAAACTTCAGGAGATTAGGAATTGCAGTTGGTGGTGTGGTGCACTGCACAGATGATCCTTTACAAACTGAGACACTCATTCCCCCAGCTGTTGGAAAAAACTGCAGTCTGGCAGTTCATCCTAAGAATCTCCCTTGGCCAAAAGGGAGCTGCCTTCTTCAAGCAATGCCCCATTCCTAGAGGGCAGCTTGCATCCATGATTGGAAGCAGAACATCTCTGAAAAACCATCCCAACTTCAGTGTTCCCTGCAGGATCAGCTGAAGCCTCTGCTGCCTTTGTATCTAAGTTCAAATTCTTCCTCATTTCAATCCTGCTTCTCTCACTCTCTCATGGGTGTTGTTCTCACAAGCACACTGGAATAATCCTATTCCCAGATTCTGATGCCTGAGGACTCCAGCCTACAACAGTTGGTGCCAGGAATTCTAAGAGGCAGATTCAAAAACAGAATTTGGGAGCTAGATTGCCAGCCACTCAGCTAACAATGAAGACCACCTCCCCAGTAGGGGGAACGCTGATAGCCATTGGCAGGCACAAGTGAAATTGCTGCAGCTTTCACTGATGATTAACTGGATTTTTTCATGAATACCAACATAAATGATTGAAATGGCAGGTATAATATCTCAGGTAAATTTATGAGGGTTGCAGTACAAAAGTATGTGTAAGAACTATGGAATTGGATGATTATTTTGGAGGGAAAGACATACACACACACTTTAGAGAAGGACAATAAAAGAATGAGAGTGATTATTACCAACTTAAAGTAAAAGGTGAAGGTGGCATTACCTCCTTAGATGCTTGTTAAGGAGATTATTATCTCCCACAGAACAGCCAGAGTGCAGAAAAACCCAAAGGTCTTGTTTGATATTTTATTATATGGGCAGTGGAGATGATAAATTAAAATTACAGCCCTGACTAGAATTGAATGGGACCCTAAGATTTTGGATAGAGGCATTGATACGATTTGGCTCTGTGTCCCCACCCAAATCTCATCCTGTAGCTTCCATAATTTTCACATGTTCTGAGAGGGACCTGGTGGGAGATGATTGAATCAAGGGGATAGGTCTTTCCCACGCTGTTCTCCTAATAGCGAGTGGGTCTCATGTGAGCTGATGGTTTTAAAAACGGGAGTTTCTCAGCAAAAGATTTCTCTCTTTGCCTGCTGCCATCCACATAAGATGTGACTTGCTCCTCCTTGCCTTCTGCTATGATTGTGAGGCCTCTTCAGCCATGTGGAGCTGTTAAGTCCAATAACCCTCTCTCTTTTGTAAACTGGCCAGTCTTGGGTATGTCTTTAACAGCAGCATGTTAATATAGTAAATTGGTACCAGTAGAGTGGAGTATTGCTGAAAAGATGCCTGAAAATGTGGAAGCGGCTTTGGAACTGGGTAGCAGGCAGAAGTGGGAACAGTTTGGAGGGCTCAGAAGATAGGAAAGTGAGGGAAAGTTTGGAACTTCCTAGAGACTTGTTGAATAGTTTTGACAAAAATGCTAATAGATGTTCCAGTCTGAGGTGGTCTCAGATGGAAATGAAGAACTTGTTGGGAACTGGAGCAAAGGTGACTCTTGTTATGTTTTAGCAAGGAGACTGGTGGCATTTTGCCCCTGCCCTAGAGATTTGTGGAACTTTGAACTTGAGAGAGATGATTTAGGGTATCTGGTGGAAAAATTTTTAAGCAGCAAAGCATTCAAGAGGTGACTTGGGTGCTGTTAAAGGCATTCAGTTTCAGAAAAGAAACAGAGGATAAAAGTTTGGAAAATTTGCAGCCTGACAATGCAATAGAAAAGAAAATCCTATTTTCTGAGGAGAAATTCAAGCCAGCTGCAGAAATTTATATAAGTAAGGAGGAGCTGAATGTTAATAACCAGGACAATGGGGAAAATGTCTCCAGGGCATGTCAGAATCCTTTGCAGCAGGCCCTATCATCACAGGTTCAGATGCCTAGGAGGAAACTTGGTGCCCTGCATCCCAGCTGCTCCCGCCATGGCTGAAAGGGACCAATGTAGAGTTCAGGCCATGGCTTCAGAGGGTGCAAGCCCCAAGTCTTGGCAGCTTCCAGGTGGTGTTGAGCCTGTGAGTGCACAGAAGTCAAGTATTGAAGTTTGGGAAGCTCTTCCTGTATTTCAGAAGATGTATGGAAATGCCTGGATGCCCAGGCAGAAGTTCAGAGTAGGGGCAGGGTCCTCATGTAGAATCTCTGCTAGGGCAGTGCAAAAGGGAAATATGGGGTTGGAGGCCCCACACAGAGGCCCTACTGGAGCACCACCTAGTGAAGCTGTGAGAAGGCCATCATCCTCCAGACTCCAGAATGGTAGATACATGGACGGCTTGCACGGTGCACCTAGAAAAGCTGCAGACAGTCAATGCCAACCCGTGAAAGCAGCTGGGAGGGAGGCTGTACCCTGCAAAGCCACAAGGCTGGAGCTGCCCAAGACCATGGGGACCCACCTCCTGTATCAGTATGATCTGGGTGTAAGACATGGAGTCAAAGGAGATCATTTTGGAGTTTTAAGATTTGACTGCCCTGATGGATTTTGGACTTGCATGGGCCTTATAACCCCTTTGTTTTGGCCAATTTCTCCCATTTGGAATGACTGCATTTACCCAATGCCTGTACCCCCATTGTATCTAGGAAGTAACTAACTTTCTTTTGATTTTACAAGCTGATAAGGGGAAGGGACTTGCTTTGTCTCAGATAAGACTTTGGACTGTGGACTTTTGAGTTAATGCTGCAATAAGTTGTGAGCTTGGGGGACTGCTGGGAAGGCATGATTGGTTTTGAAATGTGACAATATGAGATTTGGGAGAGGCCATGGGCAGAATGATAGAATTTTGCTCTGTGTCTCCACCCAAATCTCATTTTGTAGCTCCCATAATTCCCACGTGTTGTGGGAGGGACCTAGTGAGAGATGATTGAATCATGGGGGTGGGTCTTTCCTGTGCTGTTCTTATGATAGTGAAAGGGTCGCATGAGATCCGATGGTTTTAAAAATGGAAGTTTCTCGCACAATCTCTCTCTTTGCCTGCTGCAATCCATGTAAGATGCGACTTGCTCCTCCTTGCCTTCTGCCTCATGATTGTGAGGCCTCCCCAGCCATGTGGAATGTAAGCCCAAGAATCCTCTTTCTTTTGTAAATTGCCCAGTCTCGGGTATGTCTTTATCAGCAGCATGAAAATGAAATAATACAGGCACTGAGATTATCACAGTCAAATCTTTTCAAACTCTAAGTCCCTTTGAACCCTCTGGAATTACAGTAGTGACCCAATTCTGTGAGTTAACAGTAGTATTTCTTCCTCAAAGATGAAACAGAGGCCTTTGCCTAAACAGACAACATGTTATACCCCTAGGTATTTACCCTAACCTTTCATCTTGACCCTTAAACCCATACCTAGAATGAAGTGGCCATATAATTTGTTCAGAAAAATGTCATAAGGCCAGAATACCCACAAGCTGACTAATATGCACAAGAGGGCCAGAGGACACTCCTTTTACTACAGAAATGAGAAACGCTCCACGGAGGACACAGAAACTTCATTGAATAGCTCAATAGGGCTTGTCCTCTTAGGCTAGAGCTGAAGGTAGGAGATGCTGTTTCAGGTTTTCTAGAGGAAGAAACAGACTCTACCCTAAAATAACTCCAGTATATGTACGAGCAAGAGTAAAGACTTGGAAATTGCCACTAAAAAATGCTGAATCTAGGAGAGTGGTATATAAAGTTGGATAAATGAGAATTTTTCAAAAAATGTGAGCACTCTCCCATAACGTAGACTTTGAAAACCCAGCAACGCCCCAGGAGAATGTGCTAACACACAGCTGGGATGGCTCTCAGAAGCAGGGATAAATTGATGACCCACACTATAGAAAGTAGAAATACCAGAACTGCCATGGCAGAGAGTGGAAGAAGAGATCATAAGTTAGAATGGCCTTATAAAACATAAGGCCAGAATACCCAGAAGTTAACTAATATGGACAAGAAGGCCATAGGACACTCTTTTTACTCCAGAAATGAGAAATACTCCAGGGAGAACAGAGAAACTTCACTGAAAAGCTCAATAGGGCCTGTCCTCTGTAGGCTAGAGCTGAAGGTAGGAGATGCTGTTTCAGAACTGACCTCCCAAAAAGTAAAAATCAAGAGAGGCAGTAATGATCAGGCATACTTAGTGGATGAGTGGCTGGGTAGGAAGGCAGCCAGGGGTAATTAAAAACACACAGAGTTGTGGAGATGATTAATAGAACACACGAACCCTAGGAAGAACCTAGAGGGGCAACAAAGGTGTTAATCTACATAATAAATAGAAATCAAGGTTGAATAATCAGGAGCTTAGAGCTGCTGACCTTTAAAAATGTCAAAGACCCACCGGGCGTGCTGGCTCAGCACTTTGGGAGGCCGAGGCGGGTGGATCACGAGGTCAGGAGATCGAGGCCATCCTGGCTAACACGGTGAAACCCCGTCTCTACTAAAAATACAAAAAATTACCCGGGCGAGGTGGCGGGTTCCTGTAGTCCCAGCTACTGGCGAGGCTGAGGCAGGAGAATGGCGTGAACCTGGGAGGTGGAGCTTGCCGTGAGCCGAGATAGCGCCACTGCACTCCAGCCTGGGTGACAGAGCAAGACTCCATCTCAAAAAAAAAAAAAAAAAAAAAAGTGTCAGAGACCTTGAGCCAATTTTCAGTCTTAGAATTCATTGCCTGAGAGACAAGATTCCTCAAGAACAAGGACCTGCAAGACCACAGTAAATATATAACGTAATAATTTTATATTCCTAGTGGGATTTATGGGCCATTTATTCATATAACTGTGCACTGAAAAAAAAGGGTGAAGAGAATATTCCAATATTACAAAGATTATTGGGCATAAAGTCTGAGTTGAAATTGATTTTCAGTGACCTGAAGTGTCAGGAAAAGGTAGGTTGCTATCACACCATAGAGGAAAGGAAGGATATGCTTGCCATGTATGTGACCCATTGGAGCATCTATTAGTATTTTAGTATTCCCCTACCCAAGGTTTTATACAAATTTATCTTCCTATTTCCAGATTGTGATTCTTGGGGACTCTAGCCTACAGCAGTTGGTGCCAGGAATAATTCTAGGAGGCAGATTCAAAAATGGGATTTAGGAGCTGGATGTCCAGGCACTCAGCTAACGATGAAGGCCACCTCACTAGCAGGGGGAATGCTGATAGCACCTGGTAGGCAGTAGGATAATTGCTGAGGCTTTTACTGATGATTTAACTGGATTTATTCATGTATACTAATGTAAATGATTGAACTGGCAGGTTTAATATCTCAGGTGTTTGTGAGGTTTGGGGTACAGCATGAGAAGACAGTAGATACATGAGAAGACAGTATGTACAGCATGAGAAGGGCATGATAAGTGGAGGTGCAGACCCATCCCACAAAGTAAAGCAACTAGGCCATTGGAGTTTCTAAACAAAGATGAGGAAAATATAGACTTGTTTGTAGAGCAGCGAGGTGATAAAAGACCAACTGTCATCAGTGACTAAGACCAAATGCAATAGGTGAGTTATAGTTTGTCCCACTAAACTTCCTCCTGTAAGTTTTTACAGAAATTGAGACTAATAAGAATTTCTGAGAATCTGTTCAAAGCTGAGGCCCATTTATTTCATAAAGTAAATGGATCTTAGTCACACAAAAAGTGAACTGCAGTAGATGCTATGCTATAAAGCTCCTTTCAGATAACGCTTAGGATTGAGGCTTTCATTCTCCAAAAATTGATATCAATCAAAAGGAATTGCTTCACTGGAGATTGTTGTCTTCTCAGGGGTAGTATTCATCCAGTGGTCAATGCAGGGATATAAAATCCAGACCCCCTTACCTGAAATAAAGACTTCTCAGATTGAGAGCTTTCTACATAGCATTACAACTTTCTCATTCCAGTCCTTCTTCCCTCACTCCATAATAGGTGTTGATCCTGAGAGCACTCCCTAACAAACTACAGGCAAGCAAATCTCCATCTCAGAGTCTGTTTCCCAGGAAACCCTACTTATGACAGGGGTTATTTATTTTTACTTTTAAAATTCTTAGAATATTTTTGGACATACTGTCATGTAGCTTGTCCGAAGCTTAAATGCATTACAGATCCTTTCCATAGTCACACAATCAAACCATATTTTTAAAAGTTCAAATAACATTTTCTTTGACACAGAGTATAACCAACATCTCCAACAGCCATCAATGCACCAACCTGAGTCTAAATTATAGTTAAAATTAAATCTCAAACATCTTTAATTATGCTTAAGGATTGATTCCTTTGTGACAGTAAGTATGATGTATACCCAGTGTCAAGAATTTCTACCATCATGTCCTGGTTCTAATAAAAATGATAAGATTTTTTAAAAAGGAAGGAATGAGATGTTGCTAGTTACACTGAACAGGGTAAAATCAAAGAAGGGATATACTCACTAACTGCAAGTAAATTTAGCAGAAAAAGGAAATTATGAAACCTGAAATTTACTTCCCTTCCTCTGCTAAGAAGCAGGATCTTGAGCCTCTCCAAATGGAAGGATAAATGCATAACCTGAAACAGAAGCTAAAGATAATTGAGGAGATAGTAAAAGAACACATGTATACTCTTCAGTGAATGCAACTTTCAGCCACAGAAATAATTCCTAACAGACTACTGAGGAAAGTTGTAGTAAGATTATAAAAGCATTGGTAGTAATTTTTGAGTAATTATGGCTAGCTGGATAGTGATAAAGGAAAGATGGAACAAATGATATCCTAATTGTGGAAAGGGCAAAAAAGGTGGGAAAAAATTACCGACCAGGGAATCTGTAATTAGACCAAATCTTGGATTATTTAAAGCAGTGTTTGTGTTTGGAAAGGGAAATAGTTATAGCTGGATATCAGGCATGTTAGAATGATATCAATCTCTTTATTGATTCAAATATTAGAAAACCAGATCATCTGGACCCATACATAGAGCACTTTAGAATTTCAGCAAGACATTAACAAAGTCTCATGGTAATCATCTGTATAAGAAAAAATTAATGAGTAGGATGATGGCAAAGTTTGAAATTCCATAGAAAAAGAATATAGACAATACACTCAGGTCAACTGAAGGTGAAGTCCAGAGGACTATGGCTGCTAAGATCTATAAAACATTTCTTAATATTTTGTACAGTTATATAGATAGCCATCAATACTTTTTTTTTTTTTTTTTTTTTTTTTTTGTTGGTGAGATGGAGTTTCACTCTTGTTGCCCAGGCTGGAGTTCAATGGTGTGATCTCAGCTCACTGAAACCTCTGCCTCCTGGGTTCAAGTGATTCTCCTGCCTAAGCCTCCTGAGTAGCTGGGATTACAGGCGCACATCACCACGCCCAACTAATTTTGTATTTTTAGTAGAGATGGGATTTCTCCATGTTGGTCAGGCTAGACTTGAACTCCTGACCTCAGGTGATACGCACGCCTCGACCTCCCAAAGTGCTGGGATTACAAGCATGAGCCACCGCGCCCAGCCTGATGGTCATCAATACTTCTGAGGATAATTGAGAAGACAAAAATCAGAGATCCAAAAAATTTCCTACATTATCAGATGATATAAACACAAGATGAATTCATGAATAGTAAGCCATATATTTAAGTAGCAACAATCCAGGATGATAAGAACACTAGCTTACTGCTGCCATTCATGTGAAAGAGACTGAGGTTTCCATTGATTAGAAATGGGAGGAGACATTGCAAAGGGTTGCTGTATTGATAGCAGAATTATTACACAAGTCATCAAAAAATGATAATCACAACTATGGGCTTCTGAAAGTGAATCTTAAAGTCTGTCCAGAGTTCAAATTGTTATATATTAAGGGAAAAAAATGGCAAGAAAGAGCATCAACATTAAACAGCATTTATTGTATCCCAGGCATTATGTTAATTACACCAGAGCAGCCAATATTTATTTTTTCAATTAATTTTTCACAATAAGTATTTGACATAGATAAAATTATTCTAGTTTTATAGCCAAATAAATCCAAACTCAAATTGTTTAATAAATCTGGCCAAGCAAAAACAACTGTAAGTGGAGGAAGTGAGCTTTAACCAAATTCTGTCAAACTCCAAAACTCTTCTAACTCAGAGTTCCTGATAGAAACAAAACCCTTAGGTCCTTAATGAAGAAGCTCAAGTTCATGGAAGGTGTGGCAGATATAACAACCTATAATAATGGACCTTTTAGCACTACTCTTACTCATTATCACTGTGACTAAATCAGAAGAATCATAATTCTCTTGGTCTAAGTTTTGAAGATATTTTCCTTTGTACTATTTTTTTTCTTCCACACAGCCTCTCTGTCTTCTTTCTCTCCGTGAGTATAAGTGAATGCTAAAATATTATTTATAACAACTGAAAGCACAGCACAAATGCATATGTCCCTAGCTCTTTCCAACTCACTGAGATTCTTATCTAGAGGTGAATGATTATTTTCATTTTATCACATGGTTTCTTAAGATTATTCTATACATTTTTAATATCATACAAACTGAAATACATTGCCATAGATTCCTTCACATTATTTATTGCAAATATTTTGTACCAGGTGATGTCTTAAGGGTGCTTTCTATAACTTTGCTTACATATACACACAAAAATTATCTCACAATTGTTTTTGAATTGTTTCTTGAGTCTTACCAAGATCATGATAGTGCAAATCTGCTGGATGTGACAACAGTGGTGAGAATTTTCCAAAGCCAAATGGCTATTCTCTAGGCCAGACTTTTGGTTGATCAAAGATAATTGAGAGCCATTTTAACAGCTAGCTAGTAATGATAAATAGATAGATTTTTAGATTTTGACTCTATTTGCTTAAAAGAAAATGTAAAATCTGTAATAGAAGACATTCATTTTTGGCATAAGGTCTCTTGACTCATAAGACTATAGGCTCTAAGAAGGTTACTTCATTTATATTTGACTCCATTCCATGATATACTCTTGTAATCTTTTAAGGTTGTTTATTTTTAGGCCTTGGAATACGAGGGCCACATCCCTTCAATTTGGGCTTACTACCTAGCTTCAGGATGCCTGACCTACAATGTTCTACCATGTTATTTACTATTTTGTCCTTTGCATTTTTGTAGATACTCCCCCACTGTAGACCTGAGGCATTATAATTGCAGCACTATTGTCTGGCTGACTCAAGAGCAATAGTTTTCAAAATTTGTATATTTAAATTCTGCTACTTGCTAAGAATAACTTTTAAAATGTTTGCTTACTTATTTATATCTTGTCTAGAGAAGCTTCCTTTATTTTGATATGGTAGAGAATCTGATTTGTAATTAACTCAGGGCATATTAAGCTCGTACTAAAATATTCAAACACTACATTAAGAAATATATCCTGGCTGGGCACGGTGGCTCATGCATCTAAGCCCAAACGCTTTGGGAGGCCAAGGCAAGAGGGTTGCTTGAGTCCGGTAGTTTGAGAGCAGCTCAGGCAACATACCAAGACCCTATCTTTACAAAAAATTTAAAAATTAGCCAGGAGTGGTGGTGCATGCCTGTAGTCCTAGCTACTTAGGAGGCTAAGGCAGGAGGACTGCTTGAGCCCAGGAGTTAGAGGTTACAATGAGCTGTGATGATGCCATTGTACTATAGCCTGGGTGACAGAGTGAGACCTTGTCACTTAAAAGAAAAAAACGATGTGTGTCCCATTTCTAGTCTGAGAGTATAGTTTAGAAGGTAAAATGGCAATGCATGACCTTATGATGATATTAATGATATTATAGTTTTCAAAACTAAGTTACCAAAGAAGTGGTATCCAAACTCAACTATTAAAATCCTAATCCTTAAGGAATTCACATTTGGAATGAAAAGTTTGTGTTATTTACTGAAGAAAAGAATTATTAAATGCCTAAGTATAGAAAGATAGTGAAATAACTTTCTAAACTTTAATCACGTTGTGTTTATATTGTTGTGGCCTGTAATGTTTTATTTATTAATGATTTATGTTTATGAATCAGAGTAAGATACTCCAATCTTTTAAATATGAATTTAAATATTATCTCTTCAATTTATGAGAAACAAAGGCAGAGAAGCATATGAAGCAATATTGTTTTATTTTAAAAGGAAAAGACAAAAATTATGAAAACTTACAGTGTTTCTTAAAAGTAGATTGAGATCATTTTTCAATCTTAAAATATTGCTTGTATTCTGGTATAAATTGTTATACTCAATATAAATAATAATTTTAACTTATTACAACTTGTGTAATTCTTACATTGCTTGGTTAACTATAGCCCCATACATGTTAATGTATTTAGAAGTTGCTGTCATTCACACCACATAGGAACCATATGTGGTATCAGCTATGGTGCCATAACTGAAATGTGTTAACAGCTGTTGCAACAGACCAAAGAAATCAATGTGAATTAATACCTGCCTTGGATTGTTTTTTGTTTTTTGTTTTTCGTTTTTTTTTGTTTTTTTTTTTTGAGTCTCGCTGTGTCGCCCAGGCTGGAGTCCAGTGGCGCGATCTCTGCTCACTGCAAGCTCCGCCTCCCAGGTTCACGGCATTCTCCTGCCTCAGCCTCCCGAGTAGCCGGGATTACAGGCGCCCGCCACCACGCCCGGCTAATTTTTTGTATTTTTCGTAGAGACGGGGTTTCACCGCGTTAGCCAGGATGGCGTCAATCTCCTGACCTAGTGATCCGCCCGCTTCGGCCTCCCAAAGTGCTGGGATTACAGAGGTGAGCCACCGCGCCTGACCTTGAATTGTTTGAAAGTGAAAATTATTACAGTGATATTAATGATGAGTGTACAAATCTAGACCCATATACAACATTCTACATATATATGTAATTAGATAGACATCGATAGATAGATTAGATAGATAGATAGATGCTACTAAGTATTGATTAGTGTTAATAAAAAGCAAAATTAATTGAAGTACCAATCATGTGCCTCACTGTGCTAGGCCTTTAGTCCTAATAGGAACTTTATAAGGTAGGTAATTTTATAACTCTGTATAACAGATTAAAAGACTGAAATTAAGAATTTAGGTAATTTTCCCTAGTAGTCAGCCGGCAGATAAATGGAGTCTTGACTCCTTAACATTTAGAATGTGAAGGCCAAAGGTGTTGACTCTAGCACTTCAGTTCTTGTATATGCCTTTATTTTATTTTAAACAGATTCTTTTTTCTTTGAGAATCTCCATACTTGGAGATTTTTAAAAAGAACATACATATATGTATAAGTGTGTGTGTGTTTGCATAAATCATAGCTACAGCAAAAAACCTCCTCATAAAGAATGATTTAAGTTATATTCAAAATGGGGTGATTTAGAATAAGTCTATAAATATAAAAATATAAAATCTAAACTTCAACAAAAAAGCTATGTCACGGTTTTCCATGGTACATTAATTCAAAGAAAACATATTTATTTTGCTCCTAGTGAGATACCTTGAGAACAAACAAGGATGAATCAGATACCAGGCCTATTACCAAAAATCTTATAATAATAAAGAGGCAATGTCTTATACAAGAATAAGAGCAGAATGTATTAATGAAATGCCATAAGAAAAGCATACATAAAACAAATCCTGAGGGGGTTATAACAGGGGAGATGTCTACTTGGGAGATGAGCAGTTTCATTAGAAAAAAATAAGAGGGAAAATTACATTTCAGCTAGCTGTGAATATTGACATATCAAACTGGAAGAAATAGAAGGACCAAAAAAAGAGAGGCTGTATAAAGGCAATACGACTGTTAAGCAAGATATGTTAGCAGAAAAATGGGAGGTAATATTAAGGAAACCTAGAGACTAGGAGGCTGAGTTTTAAACTTTTTTCCATTACTGGGGAGAGACCTTATAAAGATGTATGTGCAGGAAACCAACATGTTCAAAATTGGACTTCAAGGGCATCAGTTTGTAAAAAGGATCAGAGCTAAGAAAGTCTAAAGCCTACCTGATAAGGTAGCTACTGCCATATTCCACTTAAATGTCACCTGCACTTTGGATTTAAAGGCAGATACCATATTACATAGAGGTCTACACATATCTCTGGTAATAAACAAAAGTACTAGTACATTTTTGTCATCAAGGGCAAAAATCAACCTATGGGACAAATCCAGGTGCCATAAACAAAATATAATGTAGCACCTATTTTTTTTAAATAAAATACAGTCATGCTCACTCATTTATGTCTTTTCTATGGCTACTTTTACTCTGCAATGGCATAGTTGAATAGCTGCCACAGAGACCATGTGGCTATACCAGTTTTTTCAAATGTGGGAAAAAGCATTTTAATAGAAACAGGAAGTATTTTGAAATACTTGTCTCAACATAATTGTTGGAGAACACACTTTTTACATAAATGAAACATATCTCCATGTGTTTAATATGTAAATATCTTATGTGTTTGACTCATTTAATTTGCCTATATAGTCTCATAGGTGTATAAGTTGTCAACCACTCTGTCTACCTATGTTTTAACCTACACACTTTTCTTTAACTTTTTTTTTCGACTTTTTTTTTTTTATTATACTTTTAAGTTCTGGGATACATGTGCAGAACGTGCAGGTTTGTTACATAGATATACACATGCCATGGTGGTTTGTTGCACTCATCAATCTGTCATCTACATTAGTTATTTCTCCTAATGCTATCCCTCCCTTAGCCCCGCAACCCACAGCAGGCCCCGATGTGTGATGTTCCCCTCCCTGTGTCCATGTGTTCTCATTGTTCTACTGCCATTTATGAATGAGAACATGTGGTATGTGGTTTTCTGTTTCTGTGTTAGTTTGCTGAGAATGATGGTTTTCAGCTTCATCCATGTCCCTGCAAAGGACATGAACTCATCCTTTTTTATGGCTGCATAGTGTATATGTGCCACACTTTCTTTATCCAGTCTATCATTGACAGTCACTTGGGATGGTTCCAAGTCTTTGCTATTGTGAATAGTACTCCAATAAACATACGTGTGCATCTGTCTTCATAGTAAAATAATTTATAATCCTTTGGGTATATACCCAGGAAAGGGGTTGCTGGGTCAAATGGTATTTCTGGTTCTAGATCCTTGAGTAATTGCCACACTGTCTTCCACAATAGTTGAACTAATTTACACTCCCAACAAGAATGTAAAAGCATTCCTATTTCTCCACATCCTCTCCAGCATCTGCTGTTTCCTGACTTTTTAATGATCACCATTCTAACTGGCCTGAGATGATATCTCATTGTGGTTTTGAATTGCATTTCTCTAATCACCAGTAATGATGAGCTTTCTTTCATATGTTTGTTGGCCACATACATGTCTTATTTTGAGAAGTGTCTGTTCATATCTTTTGCCCACTTTTTGATGGGGTTGTTTGTTTTTGTCTTTGAAATTTATTTAAGTTCTTTGTAGATTCTGGATATTAGCCCTTTGTCAGATGGATAGATTGCAAAATTTTTATCCCATTCTGTACGTTGCCTGTTCACTCTGATGATAGTTTCTTTTGCTGTGCTGAAGCTCTTTTGTTTAATTAGATCCCACTTGTCAATTTTGGCTTTGGTTGCCATTGCTTTTGGTGTTGTAGCTATAAAGTCTTTGCCCATGCCTATGTTCTGAATGGTATTGCCTAGGTTTTCTTATCAAGTTTGTCTGGTTTTAGGTCTTACATTTAAGTCTTTAATCCATCTTGAGTTAATTTTTGTATAAGGTGTAAGGAAGCGGTCCAGTTTCAGTTTTCTGCATATGGCTAGCCAGTTTTCCCCACACCATTTAATAAACAGGGAGTCCTTTCCCCATTGCTTGTTTTTGTCAGGTTTGTCAAAGATCAGATGGTTGTAGATGTGTGGTATTATTTCTGAGGCCACTGTTCTGTTGCACTGGTCTCATATCTGTTTTGGTACCAGTACCATGCTGTTTGGGTTACTGTAGTCTTGTAGTATAGTTTGAAGTCAGGTAGCGTGATGCGGCCAGCTGTGTTCTTTTGCTCAGGATTGTCTTGGCAATACAGGCTCTTTTTTAGTTCCACATGAAATTTAAAGTAGTTTTTTTTCTAATTCTGTGAAGAAAGTCAATGGTAGCTTGATGGAGATAGCATTGAATCTGTAAATTCCTTTGGGCAGTAAGGACATTTTTACGATGTTGATTCTTCCTATGCATGAGCATAGAATGTTTTTCCATTTGTTTGTGTCCTCTCTTATTTTCTTAATTCCTTAGTTCTCAGTTCTATGGGATCAGTGGTGATCTCTATCATTTTTTATTGTGTCGATTTGATTCTTCTCTCTTTTCTTCTTCATTAGTCTGGCTAGAAGTCTATTTCTTATTTCCTTAGTTCTCCTTTCAGAGGTGCTTAACATCACCTATAAGTTGTATTTCTAGGTATTTTACTCTCTGTAGCAATTGTGGATGGGAGTTCACTCATGATTTGGTTCTCTGTTTTTCTATTATTGGTGTGTAGGAATGCTTGTGATTTTTGCACATTGATTTTGGATCCTGAGATTTTGCTGAAGTTGCTTATCAGCTTAAGGAGATTTGGGGCTGAGATGATGAGGTTTTCTAAATAGACAATCATGTCATCGGCAAACCGAGACAATTAGACTTCTTCTCTTCCTATTTGTATGCCCTTTATTTATTTCTTTCTCTTGATTGCCCTGGCCAGAACTTCCAATACTATGTTGAATAGGAGTGGTGAGAGAAGGCATCCTTGTCTTGTGCTGGTTTTCAAAGGGAATGCTTCCAACTTTAGCCCATTCAGTGTGATATTGGGTGTAGGTTTGTCATAAATATCTCTTATTATTTTGAGATATGTCCCATCAATACCTAGTTTATTGAGAGCTTTTAGCATGAAGGGGTGTTGAATTTTATCAAAGGCATTTTCTGCGTCTATTGAGATAATCATGTGGTTTTTGTCATTGGTTCCATTTATGTGATGGATTACATTTATTGATTTGCACACATTGAACCAGTCTTGCATCCCAGGGATGAGGCTGACTTGATCGTGTTTGGTAACCTTTTTGATGTGCTGCTGGATTCGGTTTGCCTGTATTTTACTGAGGATTTTCACATCGATGTTCATCAGGGATATTGGCCTGAAATTTTCTCTTTTTGTTGTGTCTCTGCCAGGTTTTTGTATCAGGATGATGCTAGCCTAATAAAATGAGTTAGGGAGGAGATCCTCTTTTACTATTGTTTGGAATAGTTTCAGAAGGGATGGTACCAGATCCTCGTTGTACCTCTGGTAGAATTTGGCTGTGAATCTGTCTGTTCCTGGGCTTTTTTTGGTTGATGGGCTATTAATTACTGCCTCAATTTCAGAACTTGTTATTGATCTATTCAGGGATTCAACTTATTCCTGGTTTAGTCCTGGGAGGGTGCATGTGTCCAGGAATTTATTCATTTCCTCTAGATTTTCTAGTTTATTTGCATAGAGGTGTTTATAGTATTCTCTGATGTTAGTTTGTATTTCTGGGGGGTCAGTGGTGACCTCCTCTTTATCATATTTTTATGTATCTATTTGATTCTTCTCTCTTTTCTTACTTATTAGTATGACTAGCAGTCTTTTTTTTTTTTATCTTTTAAAAAAACCAGCTCCAGGATTCATTTATTTTTTTTGAAGGGTTTTTTGTGTCTCTATCTCCTTCAGTTCTGCTCTGTTCTTAGTTATTTCTTGTCTTCTCCTAGCTTTTGAATTTGCTCTTGCTTCTCTAGTTCTTTTAATTATGATGTTAGGGTGTCGATTTCAGACCTTTGACTTTTAATTTAGGTTCAGGGGTGCATGTGCAGGTTTGCTACATGGGTAAATTATGTATCACTGAGGTTTGGTATACAAATGATCCCATCATGTATGTAATAAACATGGTACCTGATAGGTAGTTTTTCAATCCATGCCCCCTCACACCTTCCCACATCAAGTAGTCCCAGGTGTCTATTGCTACCATCTTTATATCCATGTGTACTCAATATTTAGTACCCTGCTTATAAGTAAGAATGCCAGTATTTGGTTTTCTTTTTCTATGTTAATTTGTTTAGGATAATAGCCTCCAATTGCATCCATGCTACTGCAGAGAACATAATCTCATTCTTTTTATGGCTGTGTAGTATTCCATGGTGTATAGGTACCATATTTTGTTTATCCACTGCACCGCTGATGGACATCTTGGTTGATATGTCTTCATTTTTGTGAGCAGTGCTGCAAGTGACATATGAATACATATGTATTTTTGGTAGAATGATTTCTTTTCCTTTGAGTATACACACAGTATTGGGATTGCTAGGTCAAATGGTAGTTCTGTTTTAAGTTCTTTGAGAAATCTTCACATTGTTTTTCAGAGTGGCTGAAATAACTTACATTTCTACCATCAATGTCTAAGTGCTCCCTTTCCTCCATAACCTTGACAACATCTCTTATTTTTCTTTTTTTACTTTTAAAAATAGTAATTTTAACTGGTTTTAGATCGTATCTCATTTTGGTTTTGATTTGCATTTTTCTAATGATTAGCGATGTTGAGCATTTTTTCATATGTTTGTTAGTGACATGTATGTCTTCTTTTGAGAAGTATCTGTTCATGTCCTTTGCCCACTTTTTAGTGGGGCTGTGTGTTTTTTTGAGTGATGAGTTGTTTAAATTCCTTATAGGTTCTGAATATTAGACCTTTGTTGGATGCAGTTTCTGAATATTTTCTCCCATTTTGTTGGTTGTCTGCTGACTTTTTTAATGGTCTCTTTTGCAGTGCAGAAGCTCTTTGATTTAATTTGGTCTCACTTGTCTAAGTTTGGCTTTGTTGCAATTGTTTGTGGGGACTGAATTATAAATTATTTGGCAAGGCTAATGTCCAGAATGGTATTTCCTAGATTTCTTTTGGTGGGTTTTATTGTCTTACATTAAGCTTTTAATCCATCTTTGGTTGATTTTTGCACAGGGTGAAAGGAAGAGGTTCAGTTTCAATTTTCTACATATGGCTAGCCAGTTGTCCCAGCAACATTTATTGAATAGGGAGTCCTTTCTCTGTTGCTTGTTACGTGGATTTTGTCAAATGTCAGATGGTTGTAGGTATGTGACTTTATTTCTGGGTTCTCTAACCTGTTTCATTGGTCCACGTGTCTGTTTTTGTCCCAGCACTAGGCTGTTTTGGTTATTGTAGCCTTGTAGCATAGTTTGAAGTCTATTAGTATGATGCCTCCAACTTTGTTCTTTTACCTTAGGATGGCTTCCGATATCCAGGCTCTTTTTTGATTCCACACGAATGTTAGAATAGTTTTTTAATAATTAGGTGAAAAAAGACATTCTTAGTTTGATAGGAATAACATTAAATCTGTAGATTGCTTTGAGCAAAATTGCCATTTTAACAATATTGATTCTTTCTATCCATGAGCATGAAATCTTTTATCATTTGTTTTTTGTGTATCTGACTTCTTCAAGTAGTGTTTTTTTGTAATTCATATTGTAGAGATTTTGTTACATTGTTTAGCTGTGATCCTAGATATTTTATTCTTTCTCTGGTTATTTTAAACGAGATTGTGTTCTCTATTTGGCTCTCAGCTTTAACATTACAGGTGTATAGATATTTTACTAATTTTTGTGCATTGATTTTTGTATCCTGAAATTTCACTGAATTAGTTTATCAGTTCTAGGAGCCGGTTGGCAGACTCTCTGGGTTTTCCCAGTAATAAATTCATATTCTCTATTAAGAGAGATACTTTGGCCTCCTCAATTCTTATTTGATTGCTTTTATTTCTTTCTCTTGCTTGATTGCCCTTGCTAGGGGTTCCAGTAATATGTTGAATAGGTATGGTGATAGTGGGCATTCTTGTCTTGTTCCAGTTCTCAAGGGGAATGCTTCCAGCTTTTACCCATTCAGTATGATGTTGGATGTGGGTTTGTCATAGACAGCTTTTATTATTTTGAGATATTTTCCTTTGATACTTAGTTTGTTGAGGGTTTTTAACATGAAGCACTGTTGAATTTTATTAAAAGCCTTTTCTGCACCTGCTGAGATAACCATGTGATTATTGTTTTAAAATTTTGTTTGTGAGGTGAATTACATTTATTGATTTGTGTATGTTAAACCAACTTCACACCCCAGGTATAAAGCCCACTTGATTGGAGTGAATTAACTTTTTGATGTGCCACTGCATTTATTTTGCGATTATTTTGTTGAGAATTTTGCATGTATGTTATTTAGGGATATTGGTCTGAAGTTTTCTTCTTTCAATGTGTTTCTGCCAGGTTTTGATGCAGGCATGATGACGGTCTTATATAGTAAATTGGGGAAAAGTCCCTCTTCCTTGACTTCTTGAAACAACTTCAGCAGGATTGCTACCAGTTTTTCCTTGTATGTCTGATAAAATTTGGCTGTAAATATGTCTTGTCCGGGGTGTTTTTTTTTTTTTTCTGGTTGGATTCTTTTTTAAAAAAAATTACTGTACTTCTTTAATCCATCTTGAATTAATTTTTGTATAAGGTTTAAGGAAGGGATCCAGTTTCAGCTTTCTACGTATGGCTAGCCAGTTTTCCCAGCACCATTTATTAAATAGGGAATCCTTTCCCTATTGCTTGTTTTTGTCAGGTTTGTCAAAGATCAGATGGTTGTAGATATGCAGCATTATTTCTGAGGGTTCTGTTCTGTTCCATTGATCTATATCTCTGTTAAGGTACCAGTACCATGCTGTTTTGGTTACTGTAGACTTGTAGTATAGTTTGAAGTCAGGTGGTGTGATGCCTCCAGTTTTGTTCTTTTGGCTTAGGATTGACTTGGCGATGCAGGCTCTTTTTTGGTTCCATATGAACTTTAAAGTAGTTTTTTCCAATTCCGTGAAGAAAGTCATTGGTAGCTTGATGGGGATGGCATTGAATCTATAAATCACCTTGGGCAGTATGGCCATTTTCATGATATTGATTCTTCCTACCCATGAACATGGAATGTTCTTCCATTTGTTTGTATCCTCTTTTATTTCATTGAGCAGTGGTTTGTAGTTCTCCTTGAAGAGGTCCTTCACATCCCTTGTAAGTTGGATTCCTAGGTATTTTATTCTCTTTGAAGCAATTGTGAATGGGATTTCACTCATGAGTTGGCTCTCTGTTTGTCTGTTATTGGTGTATAAGAATGCTTGTGATTTTTGTACATTGATTTTGTATCCTGAGACTTTGCTGAAGTTGCTTATCAGCTTAAGGAGATTTGGGGCTGAAACAATGGGGTTTTCTAGATATACAATCATGTCATCTGCAAACAGGGACAATTTGACTTCCTCTTTTCCTAATCGAATACCCTTTATTTCCTTCTCCTGCCTGATTGCCCTGGCCAGAACTTCCAACACTATGTTGAATAGGAGTGGTGAGAGAGGGCATCCCTGTCTTGTGCCAGTTTTCAAAGGGAATGCTTCCAGTTTTTGCCCATTCAGTATGATATTAGCTGTGGGTTTGTCATAGATAGCTCTTATTATTTTGAGATACGTCCCATCAATACCTAATTTATTGAGAGTTTTTGGCATGAAGCGTTGTTGAATTTTGTCAAAGGCCTTTTCTGCATCTATTGAGATAATCATGTGGTTTTTGTCTTTGGTTCTGTTTATATGCTGGATTACACTTACTGATTTGCGTATGTTGAACCAACCTTAAATGTTAGACCTAAAACCATAAAAACCCTAGAAGAAACCCCAGGCAATACCATTCAGGACATAGGCATGGGCAAGGACTTCCTTTCTGAAACACCAAAAGCAATGGCAACAAAAGCCAAAATTGACAATGGGATCTAATTAAACTAAAGAGCTTCTGCACAGCAAAAGAAACTACCATCAGAGTGAACAGGCAACAGAATTCCTACAGAATGGGAGAAAATTTTCACAACCTACTCATCTGACAAAGGGCTAATATCCAGAATCTACAATGAACACAAACAAATTTACAAGAAAAAAACAAACAACCCCATCAAAAAGTGGGCAAAGTATATGCACAGACATTTCTCAAAAGAAGACATTTATGCAGCCAAAAAAACATGAAAAAATGCTCATCATCACTGGCCATCAGAGAAATGCAAATCATAACCACAGTGAGAAAGCATCTCACACCAGTTAGAATGGTGGTGATTAAAAAGTCAGGAAACAACAGGTGCTGGAGAGGATGTGGAGAAATAGGAACACTTTTACACTGTTGGTGGGACTGTAAACTAGTTCAACCATTGTGGAAGTCAGTGTGGCAATTCCTCAGGGATCTAGAACTAGAAATACCATTTTATGCAGCCATCCCATTACTGGGTATATACCCAAAGAATTATAAATCATGCTGCTATAAAGACACATGCACACGTACGTTTATTGCAGCCCTATTCACAATAGCAAAGACTTGGAACCAACCCAAACGTCCAACAACGATAGACTGGATTAAGAAAATGTGGCACATATACACCATGGAATACTATGCAGCCATAAAAAATGATGAGTTCATGTCCTTTGTAGGGACATGGATGAAATTGGAAACGATCATTCTCAGCAAACTATCGCAAGGACAAAAAATCAAATACTGCATGTTCTCACTCTAGGTGGGAATTGAACAGTTAGAACACTTGGACACAGGAAGGGGAACATCACACTCCGGGGACTGTTGTGGGGTGGGGGGAGGGAGGAGGGGTAGCATTAGGAGATATATCTAATGCTAAATGATGAGTTCATGAGTGCAGCACACCAACATGGCACTTGTATACATATGTAACAAACCTGCACATTGTACACATGTACCCTAAAATTTAAAGTATGATAATAATAAAATTTTAAAAAATTACTGTATTTATTTTTGAACTCATTATCGGTCTAACTAGTATCTCCATTTTTTTCTGGTTGAGTCTTTGGAGATTATGTTTCCAGGAATTCATCCATTTCTCTTGGGTTTCTGGTTTGTGTGCACAGAGGTGTTCATAATAGTCTCTGAGGGTTTTTGTATTTCTGTGGGGTTGGTGGTAATGTCATCTTTGTGATTACTGATTGTGCTTGTTTTGATCTTTCTATCTTCACTAGCCCTGTTATCAGTTTATCAATCTTGCTTATTCTTTAAAAAAAGTTTTTATTTTTGATGATCTTTTGTATGAATTTTTACATCTCAATTTCATTCAGTTCAGCTCTCATTTTGGTTATTTCTTTTATTCTATTAGCTTTGGGATTGTTGGCTTTCGTTTTTTCTAGGTCCTCTAGATGTGATGTTAGGTAGCTAATTTGAGATCTTTCTAACTTCTTGATGTAAGTGTTTAGTGCTATAAACTTTCCTTTTAACCCTACTTTAGCTATGTCCCACAGATTCTGATATATATCTCTGTTTTCAGTAGTTTCAAATAACTTTTTGATTTCATCTTTAATTTCATTCATTGCTCAAAAGTCACTCAGGAGCAGGTTGATTGATTTCCATGTAATTTTATAGTTTTGAGAGATCGTCTTAGTATTGCTTACTATATTTTATTGTGCTGTGGTCCAAGAGTGTGCTTAGTATGATTTTTATTTTGTTAAGACTTGCTTTATGGCTGAGCATGTGGTCAATCTTAGAATATATGTTGTGTGCAGATAAGTAGATTGCATATTCTGTTGTTGTTAGGTGGAGTATTCTGCAGATATTTGCTAGGTCCATTTGATCAAGTGTTGAGTTTAACTCCTGAGTATCTTTACTGGTATTCTACCTTGATGGTCTGTCTGATACTGTCAGTGGGTTGAAGTCACCCATTATTTTGTCATTATCAAAGTCTTTTTGTAGGTATCTAAAAATTTGTTTTATGAATTTGTGTTTCCAATGTTGGCTGAGTATACATTTAGAATAGTTGTCTTCTTGTGGAACTGAACCCTGTATCAAAATGTAATGCCTTTCTTTGTCCCTTTAAATCATTGTTCGTGTAAAGTCTGTTTTGTCTGATATAAGGATTTCAACCCCTACTCATTTTTTGTTTTCTGTTTGCCTGCTACATCTTTCTCTATCTCTTTACTTTGAGCCTATGTGTGTCATTACGTGTGAAATAGGTCTCTTGAAAACAGCAGACAGGTAAGTGTTGCCTCTGTATCCAACTTGACACCCTATGCCCTTTAAGTGGGTCATTAACCCCTTTATATTCATGGTGAACACTGATACGTAAAGATTTGACCCTCTCGTCTTGTTGTTAGCTAGTTGTTATGTATACTTGATTGTATAGTTGCTTTATATTGTCAGTGGTCTATATAGTTAAGTGCGATTTTGTGGTGGCATTTATCAGTCTTTTGTTTTCATGTTTAGCACTCCTGTATGGACCTCTTTTTTTAAATTTTATTATTAGTTTACTTTAAGTTTTAGGGTACATGTGCACAATGTGCAGGTTTGTTACGTATGTATACATGTGCCATGTTGGTGTGCTGCACCCATTAACTCAACATGCAGCATTAGGTATATCTCCTAATGCTATACCTGCCCCCTCCCCCTACCCCACAACAGTCCCTAGTGTGTAATGTTCCCCTTCCTGTGTCCATGTGTTCTCATTGTTCAATTCCCACCTATGAGTGAGAACATGTGACGTTTGGTTTTTTCATCCTTGCGATAGTTTGCTGAGAATGGTGGTTTCCAGCTTCATCCATGTCCCTACAAAGGAATGAACTCATCCTTTTTTATGGCTGCATAGTATTCCATGGTGTATATGTGCCACATTTTCTTAATCCAGTCTATCATTGTTGGGCATTTGGGTTGGTTCTAAGTCTTTGCTATTGTGAATAGTGCTACAGTAAACAAACATGTGCATGGATCTTTATAGCAGCATGATTTATAATTCTTTGGGTATATACCCAGTAATGGTATGGCTGCGTAAAATGGTATTTCTAGTTCTAGATCCCTGAGGAATCGCCACACTGACTTCCACAATGGTTGAACTAGTTTACAGTCCCACCAACAGTGTAAAAGTGTTCCTATTTCTCCACATCCTCTGCAGCACCTGTTGTTTCCTGACTTTTTATCACCAGCATTCTAACTGGTGTGAGATGCTTTCTCACTGTAGTTTTGATTTGCATTTCTCTGATGGCCAGTGATGATGAGCATTTTTTCATGTGGTTTTTGACTGCATAAATGTCTTCTTTAGAGAAGTGTCTCTTCATATCCTTCGCCCACTTTTTGATGGGGTTGTTTGTTTTTTTCTTGTAAATTTGTTTGTGTTCATTGTAGATCCTGGATATTAGCCCTTTGTCAGATGAGTAGATTGCAAAAATTTTCTCCCATTCTGTAGGTTGCCTGTTCACTCTGATGGTAGTTTCTTTTGGACCTCTTTTAAGGTAGGTCTAGTGGTAATAAATTCCCTTAGCATTTGCTTGTCTGAAAAGGATTTTATTTCTCCTTTACTTAAGAATCTTAGTTTGGTAGGATATGATATTCTTGGTTGGAATTTCTTTTGTTTTTTTTCTTTTTAAGGATGCTGAAAATAGAATAGGCTTCTTGTCTCTTCTGGCTTGTAAGGTTTCTTTTTAAGGATGCTGAAAATAGAATAGGCTTCTTGTCTCTTCTGGCTTGTAAGATTTCTAGTGAAAGCACTACTGTTAGCTTAATGGAATTTCATTTATAAGTAACTGGCCTCTTCTGTCTAGTTGCAATTAATATCTTTTATTTTCCCTTGACCTTGGAAAATATGATAACTATGTATCCTGTGGTGCTTGTGTTGTTTATTGTCTCACCGGAGTTCTTTGCATTTCTTGAATTTGCATACTGACCTCTCTCATGAGATTGAGAAAAATTTTATAGATTATATCCTCAAATATAATTTGCATGTTGCTCACTCTCTCTTCTTCTCTTTCAGGAATGCCAATTAGTTGTAGATTTGGTCTGTTTACATGATTACATATTTCTTGGAGGTTTTGTTAATTTATTAAAATCTTATTTTCTTTATTTTTGTCTGCCTGTGTTGATTCCAATGAGTGGTCTTCAAACTCTTTGATTCTTTCCTCAGCTTGATCTACTCTGTTATTAATGTTTCCAATTGTATTATGAAATTCCAATAGTGAATTTTTTAATTCTAGAAGTTCAGTTTGGTTCTTTCTTAAAATGGCTATGTCATATTTTAACTCTTGTAGTGTTATACTGTTTTCCCTGAATTGGATTTCAACTTTCTCCTATATTTTCATGACTTTTCTTGCCATTCAGATTCTGAATTCTGTCTGTGATTGCTATTTCAATCTGGTTAAGAAGCATTGCTGGGAGCTAGTTTGATCATTTGGAGATAAGAAGAAAATCTGGCTTTTACAGATGTCAGAATTCCTGCATTGGTTCTTTCTCATCTGTGTATGCTGATGTTTCTTTAACCTTTAAATTGGTTATCCTTTGGATGGGGCTTTTTGCTTTTACATCCTTTAATAAACTTGAGGGTTTGATTGTGGTATAAGGTGGATTTAGTCAATTGGAGTCATTTCTGGATGCTTTCAGAAGGCCAAAGCTCAGCTCAGCAACCCTGGGCTGCATGCTCTAACCACTGGGGACAGTCCTGCAGGAAAGACAGCTCCGTTCTCTCCAGGTCCAGCAGTTAACAAAGGTTAATGCCATCTAAAGGAGGACAGATGGCCATGGGGGATGGGCAGCTATGGTCATGTTCCACTGCAGTTGTCCCCATGTGAAACCCTCTGGGCTCTGTGCAGACTCAAGTTATGTCTCTGCTGACTCTCTGGGCTGTTCCCCCACACAGTAAAATGTCCATGGGGCTTGTGGGGTTTCCTGCAGCTAGGACCCCAGAGGTCAATGGCAGGTGTGCAGCATTCCACAGTTATTTCACTCTCCTCTTCCTTGGGAACTGTTCAGGGTCAGAAATGAGTCCTGGCACTTGGCAACACTATGCATGGTTCACAGCTTCCTCTCTCATCAGCCTTGGCATCTGTGTTGCTCTCCTTTCACTTTAAATGCATTTTCTGAGAAGATCTGTTTGGATTATGTCAGTCTACTCAATATTCTACTCTCTCAGTAGGAGAAGCCCTTCCTGGCTACTTCAAGTCTGCCATCTTGGATCTATATATCCCTTGAACTTTTAATGCTTAAGACATTAGATATATTTTTCAAAAGACATAAGAGTCACATGTAGCTAATCTCAGGCATCTTCTTGCTATTCTATATCATATTTCTTTCTTAGGTACTAAACCACCCAAATGAGTTTTTTTTTCTTTTAGAGATTGTGTTGGTTTCTACAGTTGCATAATACATTACCACAAAATTCGTGGCTTAAAACATCAGAAACCTGATGTTTTACTATTTCTGATCCTAAATATGTCCCTTTTCTGTCCCTTTCAGTACTGTTTGGCAGTTTTTCTGCTGTTATAACATTGCCAAAAACCTTGTTTGTCTTCTGTCAATATAAAGGCAAGACATGACATTAAACATTAGCGTTCTGTACAAATCCTTCCTGGATAACTTTGTTTCTATTTCTAGATCCTACTGAGATGGTTGTTAGATCCATAAGACACGCATCTACTTATATGCCTAAACTATCTTAGTATACAATTGTGCAACTACACCCTTGACCCAATTTCCAGAGCATTTTATTTGGATGGACTGAGAACTTTCAAAATAATCAGTGCTCATTCATTTTTACTTAATAGTTTATATACTAATTTATCTCTTTCCTGTCACAATTATAATAAAGTAACAATGAGAAACTAGGTTGTTCCTTCCACATTTGACTTAGAAATCTCCTCAGCTAACTATCCAACTTAATCAGTTAGAAATTACATCTTTCACTCAGTGGCTGCAAAAAATTCAGCTCAGTTTTCTTACACTTTATAACAAGAATAGCCTTTCCTCCAGTTTCAAATAGTGTGTTCCTCATTACCAGGTAAAATATCACCAGAAAAACTGTCAAAGCTCATAAACTAGCAACATTCTATTCATAATATATGTATTCTCTAAGATAGTAGAAGTTTTCTCTCTAGCTCTCCTCATTACTTTCAGAGTCCTCACCAGAATCAACAGTAATGGCTGTGTGTCCAAGTATTCCCTTCAAAGCAGTTTAGCCTTTTTTATCATGTGCCTCCAATCATTAATAGGCTCTACTCATTACCTTTAATAGAACATTTTTTTTTGAGATGGAGTCTCACTCTTTAGCCCAGGCTGGAGTGCAGTGGGGCAATCTCAGCTCACTGCAAGCTCTGCCTCCTGGGTTCAAGCTATTCTCCTGCCTCAGCCTCCTGAGTAGCTGGGATTACAGGTGACACCACCATGCCTGGCTAATTTTTATATTTTTAGTAGAGATGGGGTTTCACCATGTTAGTCAGGCTGATCTCCAACTCCTGACCTTGTGATCCACCCACCTCAGCCTCCCAAAGTGCTGGAATTACAGGCGTGAGCCATGGCATCAGACCTAGAACATATTTTTTGTATAAATAACAAATATCTCCATGTGTTTAAATAGCCACTTTCCCATTCTCATGCATTTGTTATAACAGCACCTAACTTCCCAATACCAAAACCTGAATTTGTTTCCTAGACCTACTGTACAAATTGCCAAAAACATATCTATTAAAACAATAGACATTTTTGTCTCACAGTTCCAGAAACTAGAAGTTCAAAATCAAGTTGTAAGCAAGAACATTATCCCTCTTAACCTGTAGGAGAAAATTCTGTTGGTTATAAGCAATCTTTGGTGTTCCAATTTTCCCATGTCCTTCTTCTCTCTGTGTCTATGTGTCCCAATTTTCTGCTTATTATAAGAACAGAAGTCATATTTAATTTTGGTCTACATTAGCTCAGTTACATTTTCCAAGATCTTATTTCCAAATAAGATTCTATTCACAGGTTCTAGGTGCATATGAATTTTGGAGGAATGTTATTAAACTCACTATAGAGTTAATAAACAGTTTTGAGAAAACCATGGAAATTCCTTTTGGAATAGCCTATATCTAAAATCTATATCTTTCCTAGCAAAATAATTCAGATAACTTTTGTTAACACTTATTAATCTCTTTTCAAAAAAGATATTTTGGGCTTTATGTAAGTCATAAGTCATGTTTAGGTTTTTACTTTTATGGAGGAGACCCAAATATGAGACTTTAGGAAGCCAAAAATAGAATACCTTAGTATGTAAAATGGGAAAAATGCTTTTAATGAATAAATTTGCAGAAGAATTGATATATGCAACAAAAGCCTAAATTTAATTTAAAATAGGAAGCCGTTTATTCTTCTGATGGCATCAATTATCATTTAGACACAAACTTGATTAAACCAAACAAAGGAATACAAAACATGCATTCTCTATTCCTCTTTTAAGCCATTTTACTGCAGTCGTTGATTGGCTCCAGGGTTTGTGCCCCTGTGCCAAGGGTCTTTGTGTAAACATCAGGTTTTGTTAAGGGTCTACATGCCAACAGATTTCCTTCCTTTACAGGTGATTGTGTTGGCACCCGGATATAAGCCGCTTTCATCAGTCACAAATCAAACTCCAATACCAATCACACTGCATAGTCACTAAAGGGAGACTTCCTGAAAGGAAAGAATTGGCACATGATGTGCCAGATAGGTTGCCAATACCCTTGTTTTATTTCTATGTATCATTTTATGCTATTCCATTATAATGTGTGACTGGTCACCCAGAGATTACATTTCCCTTTCAGCATATTCTACTTCAAAACAAATGTAAGACTGGCATTCTACAAACATTGCGGAACTTTACATATGATAATGCAAGAGCAAATAGGTAAAAACAGAAATAATCATTTATAGTTATCTAGAATGCCACTGACCCATTTATTTATTGATTTGTTCTTTACTGATTGCATGATTATTATTTGCCAGGTATCTTTATCTGCATATAAAGATGTTAAAAACTGATTTTACTGTTCTTAAAATTTAGTTTTATTAGAATAACAGAAATTTTATTCCATAGGACATTTAACAGCTTTACATAAAACATGAACAAGGTGCTTCATTAATCTACCTTGAATAAATAATTTCAGCAGGCACATTCTTCATGCGAGTAGACTAAGGGTTTCTAGAAAGTTCGCTGACAAAATGCTTATGGTATATATTGTCAATGAATCATAAATGCAAAAATCACTTCATAAAATGAAAATAATTTACCTTTCTCATAGAAGTGGTCAATTCAATTCAATTCAATTCACTTCAATTCAACCTTTAGGAGGTGTATTAGTCCCTTCTCACGCTGCTAATAAAGACATACCCAAGACTGGGTAATTTATAAAGAAAAATAGGTTTAATGGACTCACAGTTCCACACATATGGAGAGGCCTCACAATCGTGGCAGAAGGTGAAGGAGGAGCAAAGATAGTCTTACATGGCAATAGGCAAGAGAGAGTGTGCAGGAAAACTGCCCTTTATAAAACCATCAGATCTCTTGAGACTTATTCACTATCACAAGAACAGCATTGGAAAAACCCACCCCTGTGATTCAATTACCTCCCACAGGGTGCCTCCCACGGCACATGGGAATTATGAGAGCTACAATTCAACATAAGATTTGGGTGTGGATACAGCCAAACCATATCAGAAGGGCCTACTACATTGCCTATTTAATGGAAGTTTCCACTAACAGTAGATCAACCATTAAAGCATTATCCTTCTTCTTCAAAATAAAATAAAATAGTAACTTCAACTATATACATACTCATCTATCTTCTTTTGTTTGTTATCCTGTTATGGTGATTTTGTGTCATATGCCATGCTAATTTGTTCCTGTACTTTAAAAAAATCCAAAATACATTAAACTGGTGAACAAACTCACAATTTGCTAATTAGCATCCTAACAATTATTATAATATGTCAAGGAAAATCAAACAGGAGTAACATATAATCTTAATTTATTATAGTGTGAAGAGAGTATAACTGACACTTACCCCTGCAAGAAAACCCTCTAAAGTGATGTCTGGGTCTATAGGATGTTCTTCCTTCCTACTTCAGTAACATAAGTTAAAACTTGGGTTGAAACAATACTGCTGTCTTTCAGTTATGTACTTAAAGAACAAAATCCATACCAAAAAAGAAGAGAAAGGGAGATATCAAAATTTACAGGGCATCAATACAGAAATTTCACCTCATTTAATCCTATTAATTAATTTTCTACACGATGTGATAAATCAAAAAATTGACTTCTTTCTTCATTGATGTGTATTGTCACCTTCAAAATGCTGTCAATCTGTCTCACATCTCTGCAGAAATCCTCAGGGCTAAATCACTTTGTTTACACTTCCAAACATAAAACAGTGTAAATCTCCTCCATTTCAGTTCACAAAAGGCTTTTTTTCTCTCTCTTTTTTTTCTTTTTGCCTATGACAATGTATTATAGGTAATGGTAAAAAAAAAGAAAGAAAAGTCAAAAGAATGGGCCCTAATTCAGAACAGGTAATTAACTTATTTAGTTAAATGGAGGACAACAGTATGAAAATATAATTCCAAATTTTCTTTTTTAATTTTTATAGCTGCCATAAGAGAAAAAACTTTGATAGCAGTTGAACATTGAGAGTGGAATCAACTTGCATTATTGTAATTCAGCCTGTTTACTGAATTGTTGTCATGAAGGCTTTAAGTTATGTTTTATAGCACAGAGTTAAATCTTTTAAATATTTGTATCTAGTGGTTTTTGTTTTTTAGTGTTTCATTATCATTATATTTGAAATCAGCATTCAAAAGAGTTCTTGTTTTTCATTAAAATGTCTCCAATTATGTGTGTGTCATTCCAACTTATCTCTTTAATTCACTAGGTTTTATTAATACTATTTGTATTTGCAAGGAAAATGCATTTTATTGAGCTAGGCTGCTTAATGTTTTGAAATAGATAAATGGAGAGAGAAAAGTGGAATATTTTCATATTAACTGATGTAATTTTTCTTTAACATTTGTGTTTTCTTGTTGCTCCATTTTTGTATATAATGTCTCTTCTCCATTTATACAGGTAATTTTCTATAATTATTATCATAGTCACAGTTTTTTCTATTATATTCCTGTGCCTTATTTAAAAAATTAATTTCTATATAGTCATTGTATTTATTGTTCAGTGGTGAATATCTTATGTTTTACCATTTACTAATTATTTCTGGTATTTAAAAATGTAATTTTTATATTGATCTAATATTTAACATAATTATTAAACTTTTAACTATAAAAGTTTGTCAGTAGTAATCTATCTTTCTGACAATCATACAATATGGCAATATTAATTTCTTATTATTCTAGTCTTACATCTATTTTCTTGTCTTGTTGAGTTGGCTAACAACTCTAGGCAAATATAGACTAAATACACTGATAATTGCTATCGTTTTATATTTCTTGATTTTGTAGATAATTCTTCTCTTTGATTGTGGCCTAGACTTGATTGACCACTTGCTGTTAATGAATAGAATATTGCAAAAATGATAGGATACCATTTTCAATACTAAGTTCTAAAAATATTGTAACTTCCATCTCATTTACTCTTATGTGCATTTCTGTCTTAAATACTTTGCTTTAGATGTGTGTTGTGAGCAGCCTTATGCAGAGAACCACATGGCTCCATTCATGAGAGCTCTGCTCTTATGACCTAATAACCTCTTAAAGGCCCTGCTTCCATATAGCCTCACACTGGAAATGGGATTTCAACATGTGAATTTTGGAGAACAAATGCATTCAGACTATGGCAACTACTTATTTCTTAATATTCTGAGTGTCATATACATTCTAAACCATCTAGGACTTGTGTTTTTTATCTGGGAAAATTTTAAATTCAGACTTATTTTTTTACTTATAGGAATTATTTGAACTAAATTTTCTTGTCAGTTAATTTATATTTTTCTAATAAGCATATAAACCATCTAAATTTATTTTATTTTATTTAAATACCTTCTGTCATTGAAGTTACATTTTTATTTGTGCTGTATCTTTTTCTTGAATAATTTTAGTTTTGTCAATGTACTAATCTTTTGAAAGAACACATTATGTGAGTTTTTAAAATGTTGTTATATCTTGATTTTCTATCTCATTATTTTTCTTATACTTCCTTTTTATTTTCTTTGTGTATACATTAGTGTTCATTTTGTAAATGCATAAGGCAAATGCTTCATTTATTTGTTTAGTCTTTCTTTTTCTTAATATATGCACCTTAGACTATAAATTTACCTCTAACTACTACTTTACCAACATCTCGCAAGTGTGATAAGTAGTATTTTAAATGTGTTAGTTTAATTTCCATTTTTATTTAATCTGAACTCAAATATTATTTAGAAACTTATATGACATGTAAATTTGTGAAGATTTATTTTTTCATCTTTTTGTGGTTTTTGATTTATAAAAATTCTGTTTTGATAAGAAACTGTTCTGTATAAAATCTTTTCTTTGAATTTCTTTGGCTTATATTTTAATTCATTATATACGCTTAATTTTACAACTAGTCTGTGCATGCTTTAAATGTTTATTTTGTAATAATTGGCAGAAGTTTCTATATGGCAATTATATTTATTGATTGCTCTTCTATACTTTTAATAAATATGTACCTGCTTGATAAAATACTAGAATAAAAGTGTTCCGATATAATGGTGGATTTATTTATATTTCATTGCGATTGTGTGATATTTACTTTATATATTTTGAAACTTCATTATTAGGTTTGTAAAAATTTGTCATATTTCTTTCTCTTGCCTGATCGCTCTGGCTAGGACTTCCAGTAGTATGTTGAATAGGAGGGGTGAGAGTGGGCATCCTGTTCTTGTCCCAGTTTTCAAGAGGAATGTTTCTAGCTTTTGCCTGTTTGGTATAATGTTGGCTGTAGGTTTGTTACAGCTGGTTCATTTTATTTTGAGGTATGTACCTTTGATGCCTAGTTTGTTGAGGGTTTTTAGCATGAAGGGATGTTGAATTACAACAAAAACCTTTTCTGCATTTATGGAGATGATCATGTGGGTGTTTCCTGAAGTATTGCACACTTTCAAATTGATCTACGTTTTCAAATTCTGATACCTAGTTCTCATTTTTACTGGTTAAGAAGATATGCATTTTATTTGTATTCTTCAGGTAGTTGCTGTTGAAATGATAACCTGCAATGTTAGCTTTACAGTGTCTTCTCTTAATGATTTGTTCTCTCCTCAAGACATAGGAGGATCATAAACTACTATAATGCCAATCATATTTCTTTCACTTTGCTTAAATACTATAATTCCCAGTATTTAATGTATTTTTAAACAACTAAAATTAGACAACATTCAAATATTTTTATACACTATATACTTGTTTAGACACATACAAGCATTTATCATTATCTTTACTTAACATTTCTTCTTTTTTTGACCTTTCTTCTAGAATCAGCTCCCATCTATCAAAGTAAGTTATTTAAGAATTTCCCGCACATGTACCCTAAAACTTAAAGTATAATAATAAAAAAAAGAATTTCCCATACGATTCTCTTGACTGTAAATTATTCATTTTCTCCACCCTTATTTTTGAAAAAAAAGAAGTTTTACTAAATACACAATTTTATTTGACTGAGATTTTCTACAGTATTTTGATTACTATCTGTATTCCACTGGTGCCCTTGAGAAGTCACCTTTCACTAGAATACTTTATTTCTCCTTTGATTCTGATTATTTTTAAAGTTTCCTATTGGTCTTTAAAGTTTTATTGTATGACTAGAAAATTTCTACTGTGCATATTTATCTTTGTCAATTATTTTGAAAACTATTTGCTATTACCGCTTTGATTATTACCTCACATTATTGTCTTTATTATCTCCTTTAGATCTTGATTAAGAAATAGCTTTTGAATCTTGTCCTCCTATCCTCCTAAGAGCAGAAGATTTTTTTAAGGCTTTTATTTCTTTCAGTTTTTCCACAATCAGACCACAGCCCAAAATCAATCTGTGGAAGTTATTAAGTTACTTGGATCTAAATACATGCTCCAAAATTACCCAGTGTTCATCACCATATGATTTACCTGGCTTGGTATTTATAATTTGTTTTCATCCTTCAAGTGATTCTATTTACTTGTTGTAGGCTTCACCATTAATTTAAAAATATCCATTTTTGAGTATATAAATGTGTATGTGTGTATATATATATATATGTGTGTGTGTGTGTGTGTGTATTGTGTTCATACAGTCTGTAACTATGTAGTCAGGAGATATCCATAAATTATATTTCTGGGAAAATATTTTTTGACTTGTTTTCTCTTTTACACAATCATACTTAAAATTCAAAGTCCAGGTGTCTTTTTAAACCCACCATAATTCTTTCAACTGGGGTTAGTCACACATTCCTCTTTGCTTCCAAGGCATTTTGCACATCTCCAAATTTTAATAACTACCAATTAAGTGTGAGGAATTACAGTCTATCATTAGAGATAAGTTAAATGAGAAATAAGCATTGCTCGTCATTAAAAATGTCACATGAACCAACTGAAGTTACAATTCACTTGTCCATGTACTAATAAGAAAATGGAAAAAAAATGTCATTGAAGAAGAACAAACATTTTCTGCAGTTCATTTTTAGTCAACTTGTTAAAAATAGTTTATGAATTTGGCATAATAAAATTTTAGTTCCAAATTATAGATACAATTCAAAATTTTAAGGTACTGGTTGTGTTGGACAATATTTGAACACTTGGATAGAGTTAGGATTTCAAAAAGATTTCAGCAACCTAATGATACACTGGATAGCTACTATTCCATTTTAGCCTCAAGAGGAGAAGCAGTTTATTGTGTAATAATATGCCCAATTTTTTTGCAGAGATTATTTTATAAACTGAAATTAAGTTGTCTTATTTAAATGTGAGACAGTTGGATAAATCTAATTACCAAATCTAAATTAGCAAAATTTTCCATTTGATCAATGCATAAAGTCAAAAACATATGAGAACCTAAAAGGACACATCTATTAAATACTCATCAAGGGAGTGTCTAAGCTCATTAGTCCAAAAGGAGAAAGATATACTGAGCTGAATATATATCAGCATAAAAGCAAATCTGAAGGCATATTTAAGAAATGCATATTGCAAGTATTTTAAGCACTAATAATGAAAATGATAATCCTTTTGTAAATAAAGGAATTAATTAGAAATAATGCATATAACTGATTGCACTTATTAAATCATTTACTAAATGTTTATAGTAAAAACATATTAGATATCCTATTGTCTTTTAGCTACAGAATCTTTCCTCTTTACAGGTTACTCTGTGCTCCTATAACAACCTAGCTCAGTCTTCACAGTTAAACCATCATGCCAATATTTTGAATTTACCTGCTTATTTTCTTTGCCAATTGTAAATTTAGTGAAGGCATGAATTTCATTTGTCTAGTTCATTGTGATAACTATGGTTTCTGGTACAAAGTCTAATGTATAAAAAAGGTCACACTGAATGTATTAAACTAAACCCATTATACATAGTTTAGGCAATTGCAGAAATAAACAAAAACCAAGCAAATGATAACAGACATAGGCTATTTATTCAGAGCTTGCTGTAGCAAGGGAGTCAGCCGCCACCCCTTCTGGTTTTGCAGAGTCAAAGGCAGGCAGAGTAGTGGGAAAACTTCACGGTGGAAAAAAAAGGAAAGCTTTATGTATGTTCTAACAAGAGGATGTTGGCATGAGAAAGCTGTAGGCAGATTAAATAGAAATGGGGCATCATAGGTGAGGGTTGTGTTTTTGGCTTTTTCTGGTTGGCACTAAGTTGGAAATAGGGACAAAAATTAAGTAAGCTGTCAGTTACTAACCAAGTCCTGGCCCTTTGGGTCCCATTGTTATAGAGGCTTTTGTTTGGCTATCTGGATTGTTTCCTAGAGACAGTGGTTTGATTTCCTACAAGTCTGACTTATAGATAACAGGATGGTTTCCTGAGTTGGTTGCCACAGATTGTAAGTTAATCATATTTTTATATATACTTTGACTATTTTTTCTATATTTAGTCTCTCATAAGCATGTAATTGAGAACATAAAGAGTTTAATGGTTATTGTCATGATTTTGTGAAGGATAAACAATATATACTTTTGATTTTGTGAAATATATATACTTCACAAAAAACACTCTTCAAAACATATCTATATAAAAGCATGAAGATGCATAAAAATAAAGCATAAAGCCTCTCAGTATCAATATTGGATCTAACTTCAGCTGAATATATAAGCAATTTAAAAATTCTATTTTAGACCTGTTTAAGATCACGAATCTTCAAATATGTCTAAAAGTAGATGAGAATAGATAACTGTTTCAGATATAAAAATAAAAACTGTAACCATAATTGAAGGAGAAAAGGATATTGAACTAGTACTCATCAATGCTAAATCAGATATAAAACATACAGACAGACCCTGATGTCGAATACAGTAGTTTACTATGATTCATTGGTAACTAACTGAAATGACTTTAACAGATTCTAGAACAGCAGGAAAAGCTGGTTTAGCAAATCTCGTCATCATTACCAAACCACAGAAGTAAGTTTGAAAAATATTGGTTCTATTACTCTGTTGATGTTTGGTGACCAGTGAGCAAGATAAACTTTTTTATAGAGGTCTACATTTGATTTGGAAATCATAGATAATTATAATAATTGACATAAATTGTATTAATATACAGTCTCTCAGCTAAGAAGTAGATTTAGTAACAATGAGCACAGATTAACATAAGACTTATAAACCTTCCTCATCAATAACTCATTGATATTATAACAGATACATCATGGCAAAAATCAAAAAGTGAGCTAATTTCAACAATACAGAAGAAAAATTAGTTTAAATATGGTATTTAATGTCACCCAATTTTAGAAGACTTTAGTGGAAAAAAAAACAAAACAAAAAAACTATACCTTGATTACAGTTTATATTCATGAAAATGTGTATAGAATTTAAGCCACAAGAGACAATAATAAACAACTTCCCCAACCTCTGATGAAAATCCCAAACCCGTTTGGCTAACCAGAAATAATGCAGGAAAATTTCATTTTCAGTGCACCCTACTTAACTTGATTTATTTCCTTCCACTTTGATCTGTGCCTCATCAACTCTTGCTGACCTAGGTCTTCTTAAAATGTCCCAGCATAGACCAATCCTTTAGAAACTCCCTTCCTGTGCTCCCTAAATTATCCTTAAATTATCCAGGCTTTTACTAAGACTCTCCTCTAACAAAATATAAGAACTGTTCCACTTCCACTTATTCTTTTAAAGTACAATTATTTTGTTATCTTATTCAAATTCAGTAAGTAAACATGATTAAGGATAAACATAATTCAATATGCTCATATCTTATGAACAAACATGATTACTGCCATCCTGGAATCTGATAAACTTACTTGAGCTACCATCAATAAATCATAATAAACTACCATTCCATGTCAGAGTTTATCTCTATGTTTTGAAAGTAAAATTATAATTAGCCTAATATTTATTGACTTCATACAATGTACCATCCACTTTATTAGGTGCCTTCAAAAATTATCTCATTCACTGTTTACTTCTGGAGGAATAGTAATCTCTATTGAGTAGATGATAAAACTGAGTGTCTGAAAGTTAATTGCTTTGTTAAAGGTTGCCCGGGGAGTACGCAGTACAACTGTGATGCAGTCCACTTCTTTTCTGATCTGCTGATACCAAAGCCAACATTCTTTATGCCCTCCCTTCTGGCTCAAGCTATAACATGGCAATGTGAGATAACTGATGAAACTAAAACACGGCCTGGAAGGAAAACATATTAAAAACAGAACAATATTTTCTACTATCCTTCCATAAAGTTTATTGGCTTTCAGATATAGTAGAAACATTAAACACTATATGTGTCAACATATTCTTTTCCTTTTCAGAAACGAAACCCAAAATTATGAGTCTTTCTCAAGCTCCAAAAGCTATTATACACACAGATCCAAAGCTAGAATACTTCTCACCTGACACAGATACTATTCTGAATACCTCAAGACCATATTGAAATCACACTTAATTGTGTGATATCTCACCTGTGTCATTTTAAATGCTCATTTGTTAATATAATGTTATTCAAATTTACAGAGGTGTGATGGGAAGTTAGACCCAGGGACAATCCATGTGCCTTCAAATATATTTTGTTAAGTGCTTGTTTATATATTTAATAGTAAACCACTTAAGAGTTTAAATAAACTCAATTTGGAGAATTTCTGGAGAAACAGCAGGATGAGGCCAGTAAACTTGTTTAGAAATTAAAAAACAAAGATTTTGTTTCCCTCTGTTCTTGTTTGTTCAATGTAGCAAACTTTACGTAATCAGAAAGAGTAACATTTTTATGCCAAAGAAAAGATGGGGCAGGAAGCATTTATCTCAGAATTAATCAAAAGTTTTCTTAAAATTCAATAAAATCTGTCTCTCTTTTGTTACATTTAGTATGTTCATAAGGAATTAATGACCGAAATTAAATTATTTTAAGGTTGGTTAAGCAGAGGCACTTAAGAGTAAATTTTGTTCTTGGTAGAAGGATAATAAATGCCAAGCTTTATCTCCTGTCATAGTGAGATTTTAAAAGATGATAGAATTTTTATGACTACAGATTCCAATATCCTCTCATTGTAGAATCATTTAAAAATAATTTATTATTACTTTCTATAGTACTATATATACCCAATAGATCTACATGATGCCAAAACAGTTTTTAAGTGTGGAAAGTTTAGTTGACTTTTTAGTCTGAATACTTCAAACAATCAATAATAATTAATTTGTATCCCTTTGTTTGTACTGATCAGTGATACCATCCTGGATACTTCAGAAAAATAAACATAAATATTCAAACACTTGAGAAAAAGTTTTGTACAACATATATCATTAAAGGTATATTCCTATAGATATCCATTTCCAAGTATCTTTTTCTAGTATGATAATCCCAAGTATATTTGCTAATGCCACATCATATGACACTAAGTCAATGTAAAGTAATGTAATTATTTTTACTCTGTGATTATGGAGTATACACTGGGATTACGAATATACTAATAACATTTAATCAAAGGTATTTATAGAAGTTAGGGTTGCATTTTGCAGAAAATTATAAGACACACACGTAAACACAAAACTTTCTTTAACAAATTAGTTAGTTTTTCCTCCTCATTTAATGGGTTCAGAGGAAGGCAGTGCAAGGCTGGCACAGTGGTTTTATGATATATTCACTGTCCCAGATACCTTCTACTGTTTCTGTTTGGAATCTTCAGACTATGCATGTCAGAAGATGATTCTCTACTTTTAGCATCCCATTATCATTCTGGAAAAGTTATATAGGAAAAGAGAAGGTGATGGCAAATGACCACGAGACAACAGACAGCCTACCTTTAAAGGGGTTTCCTAAAGACCCGTCTAGTGTCTACTGAGTTACATCTCATTGACAATAACTACTAAGGAAGTAACATAGCTTTTAGTGGGCACCTTCCCCTAAATAGGAGTTCTGCTTTTCCATGCAGAATATAAATATTGAATAGGTAATTACCAGTCTCTGCCACAGTATTCTGTAACTTTGCTGCACAATGGTAAAAAGATTTAATATATCCCAAATAAGTCAATCTAACTGAGTAAAAAAGACATCAAAGCATTCATCATTTCCACCCCTCCACAAAAGAAATAACATAGTTATTGATTAACTAAACTTCATTAAGTAAGTAATGAAACATGCACGAAGCATACTGTCTTATGAGCAGATATTAAATGATGAGAAAATGGAAAAACAGCTATGAACAGAAAACCATGAAGGTGTACATGACAGAAAATATACTTTGGATTCCATATTACATTTAGAGTAAAAAGAGAATAACACTTGAGCTCAGTAAATTTACATAATATAAACCACACTGTGCTTAAGAGATAAACTTTTCTGTACCCTAATGCTGCAGTGATGCAATTCTAAAGCATTGGAGGAACAAGAGGGCTTGGTAAGAAAATCTATGCGTACCAAGAGGATCACCTGGATGATGAAAGAATAAGTCTTTTAAATTAAAAAAAATGTTAAACTAATTTGAGTTGGCTAGAGAGGGCATCTCCTAATCTACAATAAATTCAAGGTCATGAAAATTATGAATTTCAATCGTTCTAGAAGAGAAAATCTATACTAATGATTATAAGTGAAGACTCAAACAGGCTTAAAACTTTTAATTAGTGACAGTTATTTAACCATGACAAGCAATACCACAACAGATTTTCATGTTTAATTGATCAATGACAGATCACTATGGTGAACATTCTGAAAGCAAATCAATTGGAAGCTGCCTCACATTTTGAAAGTCAGCTGATCTGTAGTAGATTCACTCTCATCAACAAAATTTAAGAGGTAACTTCAATCCCTTTTTGCCTTTGAACTAACACAAATACACTTCTACAGCAGAAATCAACTGAGTCTTTCCTCAATAGATATCACATTTCTAGGACAAACATTCTCCAAAATCTCTAAGTTTGGCTGGGTTCTGAAATAGGTATTTTCCAAGAAATGTGAAGGTATTTTCTTTTTGTTTTTATTTCAATCCACTCTTTGGTTGTGCTCTGGGTCAAAGCTACAGCAGAGTACATCAGGGGTGATTCAGATCTTCACTATTCTTATTGACTTTCTTTGAAAAAGCTTTCATTTGCAGAGAAATCTAGTCTTACTGTTCAAATGTCATTCGGAATGACTTCACCATGTCTTTGTCTTTGAGTCATTTGTCTGAATCCTTTGTAGAGGCAGTGAGCGTAAAGATGCATTTTAAACTCAGAACAAGTGCCATTGAAAAACTCTGTAAAAAACAAACATAATGAATGATGATAGGTTTTACCATAATGTATTAATGTCTGAATATGGTGTTAGATTCTGTTGCTAATGTTTTACTTATAATTTTTGCATCAATATTCATTACTAAGCTTTGTGTATAATCTTCCTTTGGGGGTTCCATTCATCAGGTTTAGATATCAACTTTACGTATACTCTGGAACAATTTATGTGGCAATGCAATTTTCTAGCCTTGTTGCTAAATGCTGCTAAATGTCCCCAGTGAAATCATCTGAACTTGGTACATTTCTGTAGGGTTTAATAACTTTCCTTATATCTTCCATAGAAATTTTATGTTTATTTTTTTCTCAATTTTAATCAAATTTGACTACAATCTGTGTAGTAAAAATCCATGTATTTTCCTCAAAAATTTATGCATTTCAGCAACTTTTTTTATTATATCTTAAATTCTGGGGTACATGCGCAGAACGTGTACATTTGTTACATAGATATACATGTGCCATGATGGTTTGCTGCACCCATCAACCCGTTATCTACATTAGGTATTTCTTCTAATGGGATCCTTCCCCTAGCACCCCAATCCCTGAGAGACCCCAGTGTGTGATTGTCCCCTCCCTGTGCCCATATATTCTCATTGTTCAGCTCCCACTTATGAGTGAGAACATGTGATGTTTGGTTTTCTGTTCTCGTGTTAGTTTGCTGAGAATGATGGTTTCCAGCTTCATCCATGTCCCTGCAAAGGACATGAACTCATCCTTTTTTATGGCTGCAAAGTATTCCATGTTGTACACATGCCACAGTTTTTTTATCCAGTCTATCACTGATGAGCATTTGGGTTGGTTCCAAGTCTTTGCTATTGTGACTAGTGCCCCAGTAAACATATGTGTGCATGTATTTTCATAGTAGAATGATTTATAATCCTTTGGATACATATCCAGTAATGGGATTGCTGGGTCAAATGGTATTTCTGGTTCTAGATCCTTAAGGAATCGCCACACTATCTTCCACATGGCTGAACAAATTTACACTCCCACCAAGAGTGTAAAAGCTTTCCTATTTCTCCACATCCTCTCCAGCATCTGTTTTTCCTGACTTTTTAATGATCGTGATTCTAACTGGTGTCAGACGGTATCTCATTGTGGTTTTGATTTGAATTTCTCTAATTACCAGTGATGATGAGCTTTTATTCCTATGTTTGTTGGCTGCATAAATGTCTTATTTTGAGAAGTGTCTGTTCTTTGGGCAAAAATAAATTTAAAAAATTGAAAAAACAGATCTTCAAAATAAAAGATTACAAAGGAAAACTAAACATTGCAAAGAAAATTAACAAAAAGAGACATTTTATACATTTCATTAAAAATGTTTTGAAAATTTTTGAAAATTTTGAAAATGTTTAATGAATTTGTGTAAAATGTCTGTTTTTGTTTTGTGTAAAATGTCTTTTTTTGTTAATTTTCTTTTGCAATGTTTAGTTTTCCTTTGCAATCTTTTATTTTGAAGATCTGTTTTTTCTAATTTTTTTCATGTATTTTTGCCCATTTCATTAATTTTTAATAAACATTTTGATTTATTGATTGCTCATTATCTTTTTATTTGTTGTCTCAATCTTGTGTTTCCCTTTGATTTACCTTATGCTTTTTCTACCTTGTTGAGTTGATTTGCATGTGCATTCTTAAATTTTCATTGATAATGCCCACCTCTTTAAAATGTATTCTATTGGTATTAACTGTTTATATTGTCATATTTTACAAGTTCTACAATTTGGATTTATATTTTCCCTTTCATTTTGGAGATTTTCAATAGAAAGTTTTCAAATTTCCAAATGGAAAGACTTTTTTGAATTTTTATTTTGAATTTCTAGTCTTCTTATATAATTTTATCAGAAACAATTTGTAATTTCTCTATGGCATGGAACTTGATGTTGTTTTTAAGATGTAATGTTTGAACAATTTTTTGTTAAAGTTCTTTGAGTGTTTGAGCGAAGATATATTTTTTCTCACAGGGTAAAATGTTTGAGACATCACCTAAACTTTTATGTTAAGGATTATGCCATTTACAACTTTTATTTCCTAATTTTTGGTTCACTTGGCCTATATTTAACTGTGAGTGCTGTATTTAACTCTCTTATTAGTGTTTTCTGTTTGTGTCTTCTTGGGTCTCCTGTAGTTTCTGTTTATGTAGATTATTATTATGTCACTTTATATGTAGATATTGGTAGTTGTTATACTTCATTGTGAATTGGGGCTTACACAATATTGAATCATCTTGTTTGGCATATTCAGTTCCTTTTTGTCCGGAATTCCTTTGTCTGATATTTGGAATGCAACTTCTACTTTCTAAATATTCAAACATTTCTCCTAAGTACATATTTGCCTCTTTATTTTGAGGCTTGAGTTCTTTAATTTTAGGCCTCTTTTAAACAGTTCAGAGTTGTGTTTTGTTTGTGAGCCAATTAGAAAATCTTCTTTAAGTGAGTTAAACCCATTTACATTAATTTATATGACTGAAACATTGTGTTCCAACTCCATCATCTTATTTTGTTATATTTATTGTATGTTTATCTTATGTATTATATTTCTTTCTTTATGTGATCTAATTCCTCAGATTTCTTAATTTATTTTAATTCCTTTTGATATGTAGATTGATGTTTAGATTGATTTTATTATTATGTATTATTTATTTTATGTTGTTATCCTTTTTCTTCCAGGTACTCTAATTGAATATGTTATAGATTTTCATTACCCCTCATTATGTATGCATGTGGTGTTTTTGTTCAAGATTCTTTCCTGAGTTTGATTAATTTTTGTTTTATAACTTTGTTTTTCATATATTTCTTTCCTGTTTTTGAATTCCACATTTAAGATATTTCTCTTACATGACAATTCTTCAAGTACATTTTATTCTGGTTGTAGTGTTGTGATGCAATTGCCTTGATGCCTTGAATTTATATTTGGTGAAAGAAATTTCATAATTTGAAATGTTTTCTGAGTTTTTCTTCTTTCTGAACCATTGTATCGATGCTATCTTCTACTTTCTGTTCACTTCCCAATTTTATTTCCCCAGGGACCAGCAATAACAGTTATTTCACTCATACGAGAAACAGTGGGGGTCTAACTAGGTTTCTTAGTTCAAGACTGCCCTCTTCCACTGGCATAGAAAAGTGCAGTTTCTTTAAATTTATTGTGTTCTTTTATTTGGATAGGGAGGCAATGCTGTAATTTTGAGTAATGGGCCCCAAATATTTTCATGTTCTTATCCCTGGAACCTGTGAATGTTACTTTATATGGTGAAAGGGAGTTTTGTTATTAAATTTAGAATCTTGAGATGTGGCAATTATCCTGGATCGTGCAAGTAGACCCAATATAATCTAAACAGTCTTTATAAAGAGGAAGCAGGAGGATCAGAGACAGAAGGCAATGCAATGATGGAAGCAGAGATTTGAGCGAAACACTTTGAAAATAAAGAAAAGGTGCATACGCCAAGGCCTCAGGCAACCACTAGAAGCTTAAAAAGGCCAGAAAGAGACTCTTCACTAGAGCCTTCAGAAGGAAGCAGTCTGGCTAACATCTTGACTTTAGCCCAGTGAAAATGATTTCAGACTTCTTGTTTTAGCTACCAAGATATGGTAATTTGTTATAGCAGCAGTAAAATAGAAAATGAATAAAGGGCGTGACTTATGAATTTATAATTTCCTTGTATTTCAGCAGGATCATTTATTTCTTATTTCTTTAAATTTATATTTTAAGTTCAGTGGTACAAGTGCAGGTTTGTTACATAGGTAAACTTGTCTCATGGTTGTTTGTTATACAGATTATTTCATCACCCAGTATTAAGCCTAGTACCCATTAGTTATTTTTCCTGATCCTCTGCCTCCTCCCTCACTTCACCTTCTGCCCTCCAAAAGGCTCCAGTGTGTGTGGTTCCCCTGGATGTTTCCCTGGGTCATCATGATTTTGCTCGACTTACAAGTTAGAACATGTGGCATTTGGTTTTCTCTTCCTGTATTAGTCTGCTAAGGATAATGGCCTCCAGCTGTTTCTTTTCCTGATATTTCTTTTTCTTTACCACCAAATCTCCAAGAGATGATTCCTCCTTCCATGTTATCACCTTATCTTAAAGAAGTGGCACCTTCTCAGTACAGGTCCCACAGCCTTTCAAGGTTCTCCCTTTCGATTCCTCAATAGCTATCGCTCTAATGTATCACATCAGATTTGCTCTCAGTATTCTGCATTCGGCATGGAATCTGTCTTTCTGAAGTTATTGTATCTGTGTTCCATCACAGCTAGGTATGCAGTCTGGAGCTGTTTCTGGTGAATTGGTGTGTGTATTTTCCATATGTACAGGTAGTTTGAAGTTCCTAGTACTGTCCTTCTCATAGTTATGATGAAGATGTGAGTTTTAATTTTTTTGTGAGAATATTTGAATTGAGATTATACTGCCATCGTTTTATGATAAACCAGAAACCAAAACTGTATCTATTGACTCCATAGGAATGATGAGGATTTTGCTATTTTCAAAATTTGCTCTCTTTACATTTGGATTTTTGATATGTCTGTTATTATTTTTCTATTGGTCATATTTATTATTGTAAATGATATTCTTGAAACTCCATCAATGTTTGAAAAGTTTCTTTTGCTCTAGCCTTTGTCAGAAAAGGATATTAGTGAGCAACACTAATTTTCTCTCCCTTTTCACTGCCCAAGTTCTTTCAGTTACACATCTACTTTCACTTTTACTTTTGCATTGCTATGATGATTTTCATTTACTTTTTGTTGTCCAATAACTTGCTTTTTCTTAGACTTAATCTGAAATTCATCTCCCAGTAAAGCATATTTATATGATTTTTAAAATCTTTTTTGATATCAAGTTGTGAGTTAGAATTATATTTATTTATTTAGCAAATAACATGAGCCTGTCCTTCTAAAAGCACATTGTATCTAGGATCAAGGTCAAGTGGAAACTTTTATTATTCTTTTTAAGTCATGACATATTTCAGAAAGTTAATACTTCCTGTAATTACTTTTTCTAAATTCTTCATTTTTCTTATCACATCCTCATCTTTCCTTCAGCTCTTACGTATTGGATTTTTGTGTCCCATGTATTGTTCTTATTGCTTAATTCATTTATATATTTTTACAATAATTTTTAATTCATTTTATTCATTTTTACAACAGTTTTATGATTTTAATTGCACAGATGAAGAAACTTAAGTACAGTGGTATTGATGAACATAAGCTACAGAGTTCATGACTTTTTAATGAAGCCTACTATCCTGACGTTAAATCACGTAATCACATAATCTTTTCTTTTCAGTCCTCCTCACCCTTTACGCTGACCCTCTCCCTGGAAAGCTCCCATTTAGAGCTCTCTGTCCTGCTGCTCCCATCTATAATACTCACAGTACAGGCCTGCTGACATGTTGACCTGTGACTCCTTGCCTTCCTTACACTGCTCTTCTGGATTAGATCCAGAGGTAATTATGTGACAAGTGCGAAAGCAAATCTGCTGGCATCCAATCTGATCGGTCCGTGCCTAAGTTCTACAAACTGCCCCTGGTTTATTTCCTAGTTTTCCTGGGGTACATCCCAAAAAAGTTTTCTAAGAATAAGTACATATCAGGTGAAAGTATTAAGTCCAAAATCTTTTAAGAACATCTTATGATATCTTAGCAATTAATTCACAGATTATTCAGACGTGGATGATAGGTGACATTTTTAAAATAATTTTCGAAGATGTTGTTACAGTGCCTAAGAAATCAGTTTCATGCCATGTTTAGCTTTAAATCTGCTAAAACCACGATTTGTTTTTCCTGAATATCCTAATAAGAGAAAAACTAGACACAAGGGACTGATATTTTTTCTACTAATAGAAAATCCTGAACTCTTTTTATAGACCTCAGTAAGATTAACACAGTTCATTAACTTATTTTCCTACAACAGTCTATAGATTAAATAAACATTGAAATGTTTTGCAATTTAAATAAGACACTTTTTGCACTTGTCTGATATATTAATAGCAATCTCATTTTACCATGTTCCTGAGGTTATAGAGTTTAAATATCTCTATCTTACCAGCATAATAATATTTTATTCTTAAGGCTTATCAAATACTTTTAAGACTATGGTTTTAACCAAGGTGATATTATAAGTTGAGGTGATATTACAATACATATAAATAGTTAGGTGTTTCATTTTGTATTAGAGAAGATACCAGTTAGAAAGCACCTCTAAATAAACCATTTTACTGTAAGGGAAAATTAATAACCTATTTCTTTTGTCTTCCGTAGAACTGAAAGTGATAAACAATACAATTCTTAATTTGAAAGATTGCTTCATTTCACCGAGTAGAAGAATTTAATAATGCTGTTTTTCAAGCACTTGTCTACCATGGAAATACTGTGAAGGAAAATTACTGTGAGTAAATTTTCTGAGAACATTTGTTAATTTTCTTGTGGTTTATTCCTCGATCCATTGTGTTCCACACTTGAGTATTGTTGACAATTTGTGGAAAGATAAGGTTCTTGTGTTCAGCATAATAAAATAAAAGCCTTCCTTTGGTATACAAATACATATATGCATACATTGAACCCTAATGCTATATGCAGTATCTTTTCCGGGACATTTATTTTTTTCCCAAATATTACATCATTATGAAAATTTCCATTTCAAAGTAAAAAAATAATATTATACTGTTGCTGAAATATAAGTGCTTTGTCAGGAACACATTATGTAGTAAAAGTGCATTATATGTTCAAACAAACAAAATAGTAAACCCAGTAATTATTCACTTATTTTAGAAGGAAGTAGTATTATGCATTTACCAAAATATTCAACCACAGCATCCAATATCACAGCATTTTATTTTACAAAGAAATGGCCCTTTGAGTAGAGTGTTTGACAAACTGATCATCTCATTTGCCACAGTACCATGCATCCAGACAATAAATCCTCAAACATATTTTCCACATAAAAAATATTGGCAAACATTTCCAAAATTTTGTTTCCATTTATTCATGTGGATGTTCCCTCTCAACAACACTTTTTTCATATTAAGAGTTTTACAAAATAGCTTAATCTAGAACATTAGTACCTTTGTGTACCAACATAGAGAATACATTTAACTAAAGAATTTTGGCTCACATCTGTAATCCCAGCACTTTGGGAAGCTGAGGGAGGCAGATCATGAGGTCAAGAGATCAAGACTATCGTGGCCAACATGGTGAAGCCCCGTCTCTACAAAAATTACAAAAATTAGCTGGGCGTGGTGGCATGCCCCTGCAATCTCAGCTACTCAGGAGGCTGAGGCAGGAGAATCGCTTGAACCCGGGAGACAGAGGTTGCAGTGAGTCGAGATTGTGCCACTGCACTCCAGCCTGGCAATAGAAGACTCCATCTCAAAAAAAAAAGGAAAAAAAAAGGAAAGAAAGAATTTCAATTATGCTTTTAAAAGAAGTGTTCTTTATAGTGTTGTTTAAATAGAAAATCTTTGTGTTTCAGAAGTGAGAAATCACTTGCTTTAGCAATGATTTATTAAACACAAAGAATCATATATTAAATATCTACTAGAAAAAATTTTAGTGTAGAATTTGATCATAAAAATGACTTTTATAATGTATAAGTATGTTTATTAGACTATACCTTTTTGTCAAATTACAAATACTTTGTTTCTTTGTTTTTTGATCTTTTGAGACAGGGTCTTGCTATGTTGCCCAAGCTGGAGTACAGTGGCAATTCACAGGTGTGATATTAGCACACTGTAGCCTAGAATTCCTGGGCTCAATCTTTCTGTCTCAGCCTTCTGAGTATCTGGCACTACAGGAGTGTGCAACCACACCAGCTCCCTAATTATAAGCATTTAAAAAATTATGGGGATGTCTGAATACCTATCTTCTCTAAGTAGAAATTTAAAAGACAGATGTTACTGTACAACGCTTATGTGCACTCTTAAGTTTTTGCCAAAGTATTTCCAATAAATAATTCACAAAGATATTAACTAGTTAGGTGAACTGTGTTACTTTAATATGCTAATAAACTCCCCTTTTTGCCATGTAGAAAAATGAATCTTTTCTGGTCATGGAGATTGATATGGTTTGGCTGTGTCCCCACCCAAATCTCATCTTGAATTGTAGTTCCCATAATCACCATGTGTCTTGGGAGGGACCCGTTGGGAAGTAATTGAATTACGGGGATGGTTTCCTTCATGCGGATCTCATGATAGTGAGTGAGTCCTCACCAAATTTGTTGGTTTTATAACCATCTGGCATTTCCCTGCTGACACTTGTTCTCTCTCCTGCCACCCTGTGAAGAGGTGCCTTCTCCCATAATTGTAAGTTTGGTGAGGTCTCCCCAGCCATGCAGAACTGTGAGTGAATTAAACCTCTTTTCTTTATAAATTACCCAGGCTCTGGTATTTCTTCATAGCAGTGTGAGAACAAACTAATACAGTAAACTGGTACCACAGAGAGTAGGGCACTGCTATTGAAATGGCATACCTATCTTGATCCTTACATGGAACATGTAAAGGGGTTGGCTCATTTACTCAGCCCACAGCTCTCAACATGTCACAGGAGGGGAGATGCAGGTGAGTAGGTGCAGTGGCCAGGAAAAGCGATTCTGGATGCTGGCAGGAGTAGAATTCTGTGCAGCCCTGCAACAGCATCTAAGGGAATACCTGTGACCCCCCACAGCCCCAGAGGGCATGTGATACAGTGTGCCCGTTTAGCTTTGCCATCCATGGATGGCTTATATGTTTAAAAGCTCAGTGGAGGGTGACGGTGATGGCCTTTTGCACACTCCCTTGGCACCTGAGCTTTTGTCTGACATCCAGGAATAATCAGGCTGTGTGAATGAATTGAAGGGTGGTGAATGTGGAGGATTTTATTTAGCAGTGGAAGTGGCTCTCAGCAAGAAGGGGAGCTGGAAAGGGAATGAAATGAAAAGGTGGTCTTTCCCTGGAGTTTGGCCATCCCTGGACAAACTCTTCTCCAAAGTCCCACCATCAAGCTGGCCCTATGAAGTCAAGCTGCTTCTCTCTGACACCCAACTGCTGCTTCTTTTCTTTCCTTCTCTGCCAGTGGTGCCTGGAGTTTTATAGGTACAGAATGGGAGGGTGTGGGGCGGGGCAGGCCAGAGTGGTTTTTGAAAGGCAACATTCAGGTGGGAACATAAGAATGCATGTTCTCACTTTGGGCCATGGTCCCAGGCTTAGGGTGTGACTCTTGCCAGAGACCAACCTCTTCTACCTAGTATATACCTGCTTCCTGTCTGTGTCACCATAAAGATACCCAAAAATGTGGAAGCAACTTTGGAACTGGGTAACAGGCAGAGGTTGGAAGAGTTTAAAGGGCTCAGAAGAAGGCAGAAGGATGTAGGAAAGTTTGGAACTTCCTAGAGACTTGTTGAATGGTTTTTACCAATATGCTGATAGTGATATGGACAATGAAGTCCAGGCTAAGGTGGTCTCAAATGGAGATGAGTAACTTCTTGGAAACTGGAGTAAAGCTGACCTTGCCATGCTTTAGCAAAGTGACTGGTGGCATTTTGTCCCTGCCTTAGAAATCTGTGGAACTTTGGACTTGAGAGAGATGATTTAGGGTATCTGGTGGAAGAAATTTCTAAGCGGTAAAGCATTCAAGAGGAAACAAAGCATACAAGTTTGAAAAATTTGCAGCCTGATGATGTGATAGAAAAGAAAAACCCATTTTCTGGGGGAAAATTCAAGCCAGCTGCAGAAATTTGCATAAGTAACTATGAGCTAAATGTTAATCACCAAGACAATGGGGAAAATGTCTCTAGAGTATGTCAGAGACCTTTATGGCAGCTCCTCCCATCACAGGCCCAGAGACCTAGGAAGGAAGAATGATTTCCTGGGCTGGGTCCAGGGCCCCCAAGCTTTGTGCAGGCTCAGGACTTGGTGCTCTGCATCCCAGATGACCCATCCATAGATAAAAGGGGCCAAAGCTCAGGCCATTGCTTTAGAGAGTGCAAGCCCTAAGCCTTTGCAGCTTCCACATGGTGTTGGTCCTGCATGTGTTCAGAAGACAAGAATTCAGGTTTGGGAACCTCTGCCTAGATTTCAGAGGATGTATGAAAATGCCTGGATGTCTAGGCAGAAGTCTGTTGCAGGGGTGGAGCCCTCATGGAGCACCTCTGGTAGGGTAGTGCAGAAGGAGACTGTGTAGGGGGTCCAGCCTTCTGCACAGAGGTTCTCCTGGTAGGGTAGTGCAGAAGGTTGGACTCCCACACACAAAGTCTCCACTAGGAAACTCCCTAGAGGAGCCATAAGAAGAGGGCCACTGTCCTCCAGACCCCAGAATGGTAGATCCATGGACAGCTTGCACAGTGTGCCTGGAAAAGCCACAGACACCCAACACTAGCCCATTAAAACAGCCATGAGGGGAAACTGTATCCTGAAAAGCCACAGGTGCAGAATGCACAAGGCCATTGGAGCCCACTTCTTGCATCAGCATGACTTGGATGTGAGATGTGGAGTCAAAGGTGATTATTTTGGAACTTTAAGGTTTAATGACTATCCTCTTAGATTTTAGACTTGCATTGAGTCTGTATACCCTTTTTTTTGGCCAATTTATCCAAGTTTGAACTGGTATATTTACCCAATGCCTGTACCCCCATTGTATCTAGGAAGTAACTAACTCATTTTTTATTTTACAGGCTCATAGGCAGAAGGGATTTGCCTTGTCTCAGATGAGAATTTAGACTTGGACTTTGAGTTAATGCTGGGATGAGTTAAAGCTTTGGGAGACTGTTGGGGAGGCAGTATTGATTTTGAAACATGAGAACATGAGATTTGGGAGGGGCCAGGGGCAGAATGATATGGTTTGGCTGTGTCCCCAGTCAAATCTCATCTTGAATTGTAGCTCCCTTTGTCCCCACATGTTGTAAGAGGTACTTGGTGGGAGGTATTTGAATCATGGGGGGCATTTCCCCCATGATATTCTCATGATAGTGAGTTCTCACCAGATATGATGGTTTTATAAGAATTTGGCATTTCTCCTGCTGGCACTCATTCTCTCTCCTGTTGCCCCTGTGACAGTAAGTTTTATGATAGTAAGTTTTATGAGGCCTCCCCAGCCGTGCAGAACTGTGAGTCAATTAAAGTTATTTTCCTTATAAATTACAAAGTCTCGGGTATTTTTTCATAGCAGTGTGAGAACAAACTAATAGAGAGATGGAGTAGGAATATTATATATCCCTCTTAAAATCTAATAATCACCAGGAAAATGCAATGATTAATATGCATACAAAATTTTTCACATATTTTCATATTTTCTGTGTTGATCATTAGGGATATGTTTGAAGGATATGTTAGACATAGCACTATGGTGAACCTGAGGGTTAGAGAAGAAGAAAATAGATAATAATAGCTGTAGCCTACTTCTCTGAGCCTATAAAAAATAAACATTGTTGGGAATGAATGATAGCAGGCAATAGTCCTTGACTCGTCAAATGACTTTATGACATAGTGCAAGTTTTCTGTGGGGGGTATGGAATAGGAATAATCTTCCTTGAATTACCTAATCAAAGTAGCCTCCCTGGAAAAAGATGAAATTTAAAATTTTGTTCTATAATAGTTTATTAAATAATTTAAATTTGAAAATAATTGGTAAAAGTTGCTATAAAAAAGTTTTAGTGTGGTTTCATTCATCAAAGCTGAATAAATTAGTAAAGATTCATTGCAGCCTGACTTTTGACAAGTGAAAAGATTCGTGAAAATTGACTACAGTGACTGGAAAGTTAATTGTGAACAGGAACACAAGGCATAAAGACAATTGCAGAATGAATAAAATGTTTATTAGAAAATGTTGACAATACAAAGCTCCGTCCTTGTAGCTAACATTTCAACTTTTGGAAAATAGTCATTGTCTATTAAAGTTTTATGAACAGGTAAACAGTAGTATTGATATCAAATCTGATAGAGGCCTAGTTTAACAAAATAATTAGTATTCAAGATAGTCAAGTTTAAAAACAATGGCTTTTAGTAGAGAATACAGCTCATAATGCTTGAGACATTTTCTTTGTGAATGCTGAGTTAGGACTATTTCAAAGAAATAAAGGGTTGATTAAGTATGTGTACCATGTGGCTCCTAATATTTCCTTATTGCCATCAAATATAATAATCTTTACAGCTTTCTGTGCAATTGTTATACAAGATCATTTACCCCGAAAAAAAAGCTTAAGATCAGAAAGGAATAAGGAAAACATACAACCTTATTAACTTATTTTCTGTGCTTGATGTTTTTCTGTAATTTTATTCTGTGCTATCTTTTTAAGAAAAATGACAATACATTTGCTCCTAAATCTATGCCAGTGTTTTCTCTTGAAGAGTAAAGTGTAGACAAGTATCTTGTTGGGTTGAACTTCCTGGATTTTATACACTTCCATTCATCAATTGTTTCCTATATGAGGGAATAATTATGAAAAAAATCCTGTGGGCTGAGTTTCTTGCACATTATAGGTACATATGAAAACAATAAACAATGTGTGTGAAGTGTTTTGTAAACTTTGAAGTGCTGTACAAATTTGTTTATTAGAAAATATAACTGGGGATGAGTTCTCTCACTTTCCTACACATTGCCATCTGTTTTGAAAAATATTTTCATGCCCTCTTTTGTGCCTTAATCAAGAAATCAAAATTTTGTTGGCATTTTGTTTCCATTAAGAATTTTTATAGTAAATATTGTTTCAAGTGTGTAATAATATGTAACACTCTTCTAGTCTATTATCCCATTAAAAATAGACAAAATTATGACATAAATCATTTGATTATTCTTAGTCACTGCTCAAAATATCCCGAAATTCTTCCTTGTATTGACAATTTAAGTAAATATTGCAAAGTTGAAGAGATTAATATATTTTAAAAACCCTATTAATTTGCTAAGAATGTTCAGTAGAAAAGATAACTACATTCTCAATATCTTATAAGTTTCTAATGATTTTGTAGACAGAGATGATAAAATTTCTATAGATGGTTTGTTTCTACCAAAAAACGTAGAACCAATTGGTGATGATATTCAAAGATTTTACTCCTGCATGCATCTTTATCAGGATTTATTAATAACAGAGTCTCACATTTGTATAGTCAGCATTACCTTCATGTTAACTTCAAAGCTTTTACTAGGTTGGTGCAAAAGTAATTGCGGTTTTTGCTATTACTTTCAATGGCAAAAACCGCAGTTACTTTTGCACCAACCTAATATTTTCAAAAAGAAGCAAAAAGTAGTCCAATGTCATATTTTCTGTTCTGGGATCGAGGCTTTTGTATAATGGCACTGCTTAAGTGATATAAAAATAGTCACTCTGATACATAGTAAGGATAATATTTTGCTCATACATGATACTATATCCCATAGTCCCTACATAAGCATTGAGCCCTGTATCAGTCAGGTTTCTTTAAAGAAAAAGAAGTAATAGGATATGTATCTTATTTTAGAGAAAGAGAGAAATTTTTAAGAATTGACTTGCATGACTATGGGGACTGGCAAGTCAAAAACCTGTAGAGCAGCTGGCAGGCTAGAAGGTAACAATTGATCTTGAGTCCAAAATCTACAGAATAGACCTGCAGGCTGAGTACTCATACAGGATTTCTGTTATAATCATAAGGCAGGATTATTTCTTGTCTGGGAAGCCTCAATTTTTGCTCTTAAGGCCTTGCACCAATTGGATAAAGCCTAGCCACATTAGTGAGAGTAATCTGCTTGACTTAAAGTCAACTGATTATAAATGCTAATTACATCTACAATATACCCTCACAGCAAATTCTAGACTAAGAGTTTCACCAAACAACTAGGCACAATAGCCCAGTCAAATTGAAACACAAAATTAACCATCACAAATTCTAAAACAACCCAGTCAATATTTGACTTTTCTTTTAGATTCTTACTCTTGAATTTAAAATATGTTGAAACATATTATTTAGGGTCCATGAAGGCATAACAATAATATATTACATTTTTATTTAAAATTGGAGCTAATGTTGGCTGGGCACAGTGGCTCATGCCTATAATCCTAGCTCTTTGGGAGGCCGAGGTGGGTGGATTGCCTGAGCTCAGGAGGTCGAGGCCAGCCTGGGCAACACGGTAAAACCCCATCTCTACTAAAATACAAAAAATTAGCCGAGAGTGGCGGCATATGCCTGTAGTCCCAACTACTCTGGAAGCTGAGGCAGGAGAATTGCTTGAACCTGGGAGATGGAGGCTGCAGTGAGACAAGATTGCACCATTGCACTCCAGCCTGGGCAACAAAGTGAAACCCCGTCTCTCCCAAATGAAAAATAAAATAAAATAAAAATAACTAAAATTGTAGCTAATGTTTATTGGAACCTAACTGAACTAGTTATACCCAGTATTGATACATTATTAATGATGTGTTTCAAAATTGTGTGAAGTCATTAAACTAGGGCATGACGTGGACAGGTACCCACTCCTAAAGGGAATTATTTCTTATTTACCTTTCCATGACAGCATAAGTAAAGACATGTGCAATTCATCACATTATGCAAAGAAAAGCAATTACATGTACCAGTGGTTATGTTAACTTTTTATACAGAAGATAAGTAAATGTTGCTTCCATTTGGCAGAAGTTATTTACCAGCTTGATAATTTCATGATTCATCTATTTCCCTTCAGAGCTTATTTTGTTATAATATTGGTAGATGTACATTTCAATCTTTCCTGGAAGGTAGTGTTTCAGATATTTTACTTCTATCTTTTCAATTCTTGCACGATACTTTTCTATTTCAGAAAAAATATATATATTGGTGAAAATCCAGCCAGAGAACTAAGCAGTAAAAGCAGCAACTGCTTCTCATGTGGCACCTAACAACCCATCACCCTCTTTCCTCAAATGTTATTTATGTAATCTTTTTATTCATCTCCCTTTTAACAACTCTCTTTCACCTTCTAGTGGAGATAAGACTTAAAATATGAGGACACATTAGATCTTCTTCGGTTTAGTTAAAGTCAAACTGAAGATTCAGAAATCTCTGTGAAGATTTTAGATTTTTCACAACTTGGACCATGTCAAAATATGAGAAATTAAGTTGACGGTTTAAAGCCTTTTACAATGTTTATAATTCCACTAGTTTTTTTGAGTGCTATCTTATTTACTATCATTTATAAAGGTCATTTGAATAGCTCTTTAGAAACTGTTAAAGATTTTAAATATGACATCAAATCTCTCAGTCCCCATTAGACTTTTCTTTCTAAATAGATTCACTGTGGCTGTTTATAAACATTCAGGTGACTTTCAACACTGAATAAATTTCATACACAGGCCAGTGCAGCCTAATAGCTTGAGGACTTTTCAAAAATGGTAAATGCACATACTAATCCTTTGAATATCAGAAAATAGGGCCAATAAGTCCTTCTAATTTGCATATGATAAGTTTTTCTAATTACTTTTTAGCTTTTTGTTTTGAGACAGGATTTCACTCTGTCACCCAGGCTGGCATGTAGAGGCACAATCACAGCTCACTGTAACCGCAAACTCCTGGGCTCAAACAATTCTCCCACCTCAGCCTCTCAAGTAGCTAGGACTACAGATGCATGCCACCACACTCAGTTTTTTTTTTTAATATTTTTTATGTTTGGTAGAGATGAGGATCTCATTATGTTGCCCATACTGATCTTGAATGCCTGGCCTCAAGTAATCCTCATGTCTCAGCCCCCCAGATTGCTGGGATTATAGGCATAAGCCACCATGCCCTGATTAATTTCTATTCATTTATCTGTTTTTTGTCAATTTTTTCAGGTCTTTTTTTCTCAGTTACCTATAATTTTATGAGAAATTGACAAATAACATGATAATACTCTTCTATTTTAACATCATCATTAATATTCTTCTTTTCTGGACCATTGCTCTGTTAGATTTCCCCCGGGTATGATATCTTTGTAAATGTTTTTATTATAATCTTAAAAACCATTATAAACAATAAATTCATTCTATATTTGATTTTCTACTTCAATGTGCTCTCTTAAATTACATGTAACTGTTTATATTCTGTTTCTTTTTTTCTGTTTGTTTCATTTTCACAATGTCTATTCCCCTTTCCTTCTATAGCAGCTTTTCATTCAGTTACCTCTTTTTCAAATAGAACTATAATTTCACCTACTCTTATTGTAATATCTTCTTATAATACAGCATCTTTCTAATTTTTTTAGATTTCCATACTTAATTTTACCTTGTTAAACCTTAGTTCACTGAACTTTCTCTAATTGAAGTGAAATATCATTTCCCATAGCACTTAAAAGTAATATTCTACTATATTGAAACAAAGTAATTTCTGGTGCAAGGCTAATTTTAAAATTTGCAATAAAGATTTCATAATCATAAAAAAGTTTTTTATGTTTATATTTAATATAAACTTATTAGAGTGGTCTATTTTGGTTGAATTCTATATTTTCTGGTTCATAAGTTCACTCAAAGTGAAATTTAATAATCTATTTGGTATAGTAGATTTAGCTGCATTTGTTATCTAAAAATACCTGATATATTATTAAAGTATAAAGTATTATAAAGTATTGTAAACAGCTTAAATAGCAGTCCAAATAAAGTATCTTCAGAAGTTGCTTGTGTTTCACGTGTTATTGTGTCAACTAAATAAGAGACAAGAACCACATGGGTTATTTATTATGCCATTTATTCATTAAGCAATTATTTTTTCATTATATGCTGGGCCTTGGTCTGCATTTGGGACCCAAATGGGACACCAGACAAGGCTCCTAATTTCACAATGCAGTGTAGAAAGGCAAAATAATCAATAAAACATCAAATATGTGATTTAATGAAAAGAAAGTAGTGTGAAATAATAGAAAGTAACCAGGGGACTTCGGAGAGGAGGTGTTTAGGGAAGGCTTTTGGATGACATGACATTTGAGCTGAGGTTTTACTAATAAATAGGAAACTGTCTTATAGGAGAGCTTCCCAGGTAGAGAGAAAGCTAGAATTAAAGCTCTATATCCCAAACGGCATGGCGTGATAAATTATCAGAAAACAAGCTGTGCAGTAGAAGCATAGAGACTTGAAGGCAGATGAGGTACCACACATTTGCCCTAGTTTTGTTATCTGAAGTGATATGTTCTCTCTGTGAAATGGCATTTCTTTTACTAGTTGGTTATAAGAAACATTTCCAGTTAATCAGTATCTTTAGGTACCAGAGTAATAGAGTAGTAATTGATGAAGGACAGTTGTTTGGTCCTAAGAGCAATTTAAAGTCTTGCCTACCTTGTGAGAGTCTCTGGATTCTGCCTTGCAAGCAAGAAGAATATGTGAGTGGCTGCAAGGGTCAGAAGAGAGGAAAAACTCTCAGGTTTGAAAAAGGAGGACATTTTCATAGGATGTAAGTTAAGCCATATGAATCTAACATCATAGTAGGACCTGTACAATGCAGCAGATGCAGCAGAGACCAATACCCAATACGCTTGTCATGCACAACACCCTTGTCATGCACAAGACAATCTATATCTGAGAAGTGGCCAGCAGAATACACTCAGGAAAATCCACCTCCTACATTACTAAATGTTGCTTTAATACGTGAACTTATGCTTGAAAACTGAAATTCCCTTGGGAGAAAGAAATGGGGAAAAAAAAAGATTCCTGAACTAGATAAGTATTCGCCTGGGTAAGTATTCAACTGGGAATTGATTTGCCTTAAGTCAGCAAGGCATGTTCCAATCATAAGTTGATAGTGGGGGAAGTAGAACTAAGCTAAGTTAAATTGTAGGAAGCTAAGGTTGCATACTTACACATCCAAAATTATAGCTATTAAAATATTTAACTTTTTCTCTTGCCTATGGGCAGGACCAGTGACTTCAACTAACAGAATAAGACACAGTTGATGGGATGTCATTCTTGTAATAGATTATGTTATATGTCAAAGAATTTCACTCTCATGATTGTTTTTAATAGGTAACTTTTTGTTTGTTTGTTTCTTTGTTTTTTGAGATGGAGTCTCACTCTGTCACCCAGGCTGGAGTGGAGTGCAGTGTCTCAATCTCGGCTCACTGCAACCTCCCCCTCCTGGGTTCAAGTGATTCTCCTGCCTCAACCACCCAAGTAGCTGATATTACAGGCTCCCACCACCACTAAAAATTTTTGTATTTTTAGTAGAGACGGGGTTTCGCCACGTTGGCCAGCCTGGTCTCAAACTCCTGACCTCAGGTGATCTGCCCACCTTGGCCTCCCAAAGTATTGGCATTACGGGTGTGAGGCATCAAGCCCTGCCTCAATAAGTAACTTTATATGGCAAAGTTTGTGCGATGTCATTCTCATAATTATGTTACATTATATAAGACTTTATCTTGGCAGAGTAGAGTCAGAAAGACTCTCTTCGTGACTTTGATGAAGTAAATGACCATGCTGGAAAAGCCCTTGTGGTAAGGAACTGCAGGTGGCCTTTAAATAATTGCAAGCAACCAAGTGATGTCAGCAAGGTGGCAGACTAGGAAGTCTCAGCCTCCACTCCCCTCTACAGAAAGTTCAACTAGCAACTAGCAACAGATTAGAACATGCTTTTGAAAATCTCAACACTTGGAAACAAGCGTGAGATACTCGTGTGGTGCACAGAACTGAATGAAGTCTGAATTAGTAAGGTAAGAATGGTTTCACTACAACTGCACCTCTACCCCCACCAAGCCAGCACAATGTCCGATAGAGGGGATTTTCCTGGGCCCATAGTTTCTACATGAGGAAAGAAGAATTGAGAAAGTCATCCAGCTTCCCTAGCATTCTGAGACTCTTGCCAGGAGTCCCACTCTAGTTTTACCTCACATGGGGAACACTGGAGGAAATGGCATAGATAGACCACCCCTCCTAGCCATGTACAAACAAAAGAAGGCAGAGGTCATAGTGACCAGCATGCAGATCTTGGTGGTAGCTCCGTGGCTCTGTGTTTCTGCCATCTGCAGCCCAGAATCAGAGACATCACCCTACCTCATAGCTCACAGCAAAACTGAGTGGTGGCCTTCAAAAGCACAATGGGAAGTGCAACCTAGCTTGAGTCCTCACATTGCTAGTCTTCCTGCCCAGCCTCAGAACCCACCCTAATGACCTTGCCCAGGTAGGAAGACTAACGCTTCCTCACATTTCAAAGAAGCAGAGGGGTTACGCCTCTTGACCCAGGAGGTCAAGCAGCCACTGAACTCAACTAAAAGCCCACCCCACAGCTCCATCCTAACAATAAGGCAATGCGCAATTGCACATTCTTATTCTTTCATCCTTCATATTATTATTTACAATGCAAATTATAAGACACAATTAATTAGATTGAAAATATAGATAATTGAATATTTCAGTAAAATATCCTTATTTATCTCACAGAATGACCCATAATAAAGGCAGATGATGTGTCCTCACCTTTTGTAACCAAACCAGATACCTAAAAATAAGTTAACTGACACTAAAGAGCATAATATTTAAATGATAAAATAATTCATCTCTAAGTATAAAATTTAAATATTTTTAGATATGTTGCTAATGGCTTTTTAAATCATTTTTATTTTTTCTATTAAAATTTTGCCAGATTGAATGAAAACAGAATCTACTGTATTTTCACTTACATCAGCATTACTTAAACATCCTATAAATAGAAGCAAGTTTTTTATTGTTTAAATTCTGCATAAAATGCAAGACTGCTATATTATTTTCAGAAAGATTGAAAAAATCTCAAAGAATAAGCCGAATCTCTTATAATTGCTACCAAATTCCCAGTTCGAATGTAGAGAATATTTTTGAGTCTAATTTTTATCTGACTTTCTACGGTAACGTTACCATGGCCATATTAATTCATTCAAATTGACAGAGTCTATACTCAAAGATATAATATAATGCAATAGAAAATAGTAATGTAGCCAAAATTTCAATATTTTAGAGTGAAAGAAACATGCTTTCGTAGCTACCTAGTGGAATGACTAGAGATATTTTCCAATTTCTCTGAGGCTGAGTTTACTTTTTCAATTGGAAATAAAATAGTGTTTGTATTTTCTTATTTTTGGTAAGAAATACATACAATATTCCTGTCATATAGTTGGTACACAAAAAAATGACAGTTGGTATCATTAAATATAAACATCACTGATTAGGAAAACAAGATGTCAATTCATGATGAGTTGAGAAGACCTAACATAATTTTCTAACCCTAATTAGAGAATAAACATTGAACACGCAAAACACCAAAAAATTATATTTAATGATACTCTTCCTTGTTGCTTTATTTTTTCTTCTCTAGTATCTATTCACTTATACTTTCTTATTCTGTAATTACATAATTCTGAAAAGTTAAGCTTCTACATATTGGTACTACATAGCTGCTTGATGAAGAAGGAAAATGTCAGCTCTTCTGTCACTCAAAAAACACAACATATAGAAGCTAACCAAATCTTTTTCAGCTCCATTGAGATAAAAACAAAACAAAACAAAACAAAAACACTAGTATATTAAGCAGTTCATCACTAGGAGAAAGAATTTGAGCACTATTCCTATTTCTAACTCAAGTGATGTGCATGATTCTGGAAAAAAACACCTCATTCATCAGGTACAACATGTAAAAATGTATGTAAAAATAAATGTGTTGGTTGATGTAGTCTTTCCTATTAACTTTAAATATTTTTCACCCCAAATGAAAGGATTTTAAGCAACATCACATACAATTTAGGTTGGATGAGAATTTCCTTATTGTAGCAGTAATCAAACATTAGAATGACATATAAAATATACTTTGTCTCTCACAGCAGATTAGCATCTAAATTGGCAGCAGTTAATTACATAAGCTTATGTTAAATAATTTTCCAAAATTATGTCTACGTATAGCATTACAAATGTTCAATAATTTTTAAAAATAAATTACGTATGCTCATTTATAGGCACTTTAGTTACTTAGACTACAAATAGTAATAAAAATTAGCTTCTAAGAGAACAATTCATTTCTTCTTCTTCCCATTGTAAAGGATGTAAAACAACACCTATAAGAACAGTCAGTTAACAAGAACCGATTTTAAGTTGTTTGTTTGTTTTCTAAACACTGACAGCTGTCATTGGGAATAGGAAAGGTACTAAAATCATATGGCTGACACATGTTTGAGACAAAAGCCTAGATATCATCAATTTTAGATATTCTCTTTAATATACAGTTAGATTTGCAACAGTAACTTAGTGCTTGTCTTCAGTGCCTTCTGTATTTAGCAATGCTTATATAAATAGTGTTCAATCCTTTTTTTTTTCCAACTAAGGTATGCACATATGATAAGAAACTAACTTTTGTATATGCCTCTGCCCTCATTTGCTGAGGGCTATTCATGATCGACTATAATCAAATGTTAGCCTGTCACAAATTAAACACATAGTATTGTAGTATTTAAAAACGTAGTATTGTAATATTTAAACATGTAGTATTGTAGTATTGTAGTTAGCCTTAACAGAAAGCTTCATGCACAAAAGCAGGCTTTTATGTATTTATTTGCTTTAATAAAACTTTGAAATTACAGATCTTTCTATTCTTGTAGTCAATATATACAAGACTTCATAAGGATTATTTTCACAACCATAAAGAAGTAGAGCAGTAGAATTGATGGCTTTAAAATGTTCAGCTAAATCTCGCTTTTTTTCTAATAAGAAAAACACTCCATTACCCTGTCAGCTAGGTTGCATGTCAAACACAAGTCAATTTAGTAATTATATATTTTTAAATAAACTATTAATTCATCAAATATGTAGAGTAGTTCATATGGCATAAGCATTATGCTAGGAACTCTGAACAGCATAAACTAGAATTGTACACCAAGTGACTGTATCTTTCAAAATTAAAAATGATAAATATAGTTTTAAAACAAAAACGTTGGAGAGTTAAACAGCAGCTGATTCACAGTAATGGAAATATTGAAGGAGTTCTTCAACAAAGAAAATTATTCCAGATTTATCCATAGAAGGAAAGGAAGGAGAGAAGAGAAGAGAAGTGAAGGAAGGAAGGAAGGAGGGAGGGAGGGGGGAGGGAAAGAAGGAAGGAAGGAAGGAAGGAAGGGCAATAAAAGGTTGAATATGTGATTAAATCCAATATGGGGGTAAATCAATGGTTAGACCTATTTGCTAATAAATTAATAATAATAATGACTTCTAGAGTTTTAATATATTTTAGAATTAAATTACATAGCCACAATAACTGAAAAAGACAGGAATGAGGATAATTAATGTTTCCAAAGTAATGCTCTTCAATTTTAATGTACATAAAATACACCCAGAATTCTTATAAAACTCCAGGATCTGATATAGTAAGTCTAGGGTGAGGCCCTGAGCATTCTGCAGTTTTAGCAAGCACCCAGGTGACACCAATACTATTTGTCTGTGGATAAACTTTGAGGCACATGGGTCTGTTTTATCATCATCTGGAATATAGTTAATATATTATTGAATACAGTAATTTAAGTAAGTTAACATTGCCTATTGTAATCCCCAAGATACTCTCAAAATAGTAGTTATAGAATATATAAATAACAAAGTAATAAAAGAGAAAATATTTAACAGAAATCCTAATTAACTCTAAATAAGGTCAAAAAAGGAGAGAAAATTGAGTATGGAACAAGTGACACAAGCAATAAGAAACAGTAAGATTCTAGCTTTAAACCCAAACACATGTAAGTGGACAAAACACTCTAATAAAGACAAAGAGTTTTAGGCTGGATTTTAAAACAATGCCCTGTTATATTCTTTTAAGAGACATCTCTTAATTATAATACATTTTGCAAACTGTAAGCCTAAGGAAAAAGATACAAAATAAACAACTAATAGAAAGAAAATAAACTTTAAAGCAAGGGTCATTAGTAACAATAAAGAGAAATAATTTCTTAATGATATAGGAGTCAGTCCACTAGGGAGATACATAAATTTTAACATCGAAAATCATATTCTAAATATAAGTAAGTTAAGAATTAAGAGAGCTAAAAGGGCACATATGTAAATGTACAACTTGTTGTGGGCTAATATATCCTTTTCAATAACTGAGTAAACAAGAGAGATAGATGTAGACTATTTGAAAAAGTTTATGTGACTTCACCTAATTGACTTATATGAATGCTTTACTCACAAATTTCAAGATGAAAATTATTTTCTTGTGTTTTGGAACATTTATATACATTGGCACATTGCATGTTCAAATAGCGAACGTTAGCAAACTTCAAGATCATGCAGAAAACAATAAAATTAAGCAAGAAAAAGGTAAGATAATTTAAAAATCTCTAAATATTTGGGAAATAAACAATATAGTTCTAACCCACCCATCAAAGAGAACTCCCAGTGGAAATTTCTTAAAAGTATCAGAACAATCAAAAGTTGTGGGATCTAGCTGAACCTATGATTAAAAAGAAACTTGTACATTTAAAAACGTATATTAGAAAATAGTTAAAACCATAAAACAATAAGGTAAGAAATATCTAATAGAAAAAAATGCCTAAAGTTAGGAAACAATAAAATTGTAAAGACCCTACTAAGAAGCACCAAGAGAAAAAAAGAAAAATATATTTCATATTATGAATGTAAAAACGATAGCACCAGAGATTCTAGAAGATACTAAATTTAATGAGAGAATATAAGTAAATTTCTGCCAATAAGTTTGAAACTTTAAATAAAAAGAAAAACATTTCTTTAAAAAGTACAGAAATTACCCAAACTAACAAAGGAATAAATTTTAAAAATATGTTAGACCTTTATTTATTAATGAATTTAACAATTCAATTTCTTTTTACCAAGTAAACACCATGGCCAGAGGGCTCCACTAGTAAATCCTTACATTTAATAAAGTAAAAACCTAAACGCAGAGAATAGGAAAGTAAGAATTACTTATACTCCCTGAGAATAAGAAAAGAAGAATCTATTTTCCAGCTTGTTTCAAAAAGCCACATAACAGTGATCTCAAATGAAGTGATATTACAAGAAAAAATATTATATGCCAATCTTTGTCATGAATGTTAAAATTATAAATGAGTTTTTAGCAACTAAATCCATTAATATTTTTTAAAGTAAGATAATCAATTTAAATCAAATTGTATTTGTTCAAGGAATGCAAGCTCGTTTAACTAGGCAAGAATGTTCATTTGTATCACTTTCACTCAACCTTGCATTGGAGGGCAAGAGAAAGAAATGTAAGTCAGGAAAACTGAAAAATAAAAAGTAACACTGTCTTTCTTCATAAATGACATGATTGTGTACATTAAAAATTTAAAGATGTCTTAAAATACTATTGAATTGCAGCAAAGTCTCAGGATTCAAACTTAATTGATGAATAAGAAAAGGAAATGGTATATGCTGAATGAAGTTCATTTAATTAATATTTATTTTTAAGTTATTAGTAGAAGAAATGGAAAAATGGCACTGATCAAATATTGCAGAACTGTTAATATTGAAGCCAAATGATTACGGCAATGTTGAGATCATTTTGTGAATATAAGTGCCTGGTAGATTTAAACATATTTGCTATTCATAATTTCTTCCAAAATTCATAATTTCTTTTCATAATTTATTCATAATTTCTTTTCATACTTTTGTCATCTAACTTCATATTCCTTTATTCTTTCTCCATTAGACTAATTCTGCCTAAGGGTATATTCAAGTTAGCTATATATTTTCACAAAAGATTTGACATACATTATACTGCCTCAAATGTAAGTAAACTTTAAAAAAAAAAAATAAAAGTGGAAATGTTGCAAATAGAACTATAAGCCTAAGAAAATATGAGCATAATGGGATTTTCTTATATTATATCATCACCTGTAATATCCAGAAATATACTCTATCAAATATTATATGTATTTGATCAATACTTGGAAAATAACAAATGCCTTTTAAATGATAGCCTTTTTGTCATAATCCAGGCTGATTCTCAAATCTAGGAAATTCAGTGCTTGTCTAGTCTTGTGAGGAATCTTTCATGAGAAGACATTACTAAGGCCAGTTGGTAATGTTATTTTTCATGAACTATTTATTAAATTTACATATAACATTTCAAAGCACAGGACAATCTCTGCCAGTTTTATTAATCTGTAAGTGCCAAACCACCTGGGCACATTAGTTTTGTGTCATTTTATTTATTTTCTGGAGATTCTAAAGATACTGTTCTCTGAAGCACTCCCTATGGCATGACATTCAATGTTCCCCAACAGTGTGGAAATGTTCTGTGTGCTGCAAAGTGTTTTATACCACATCCTAAATATTCACGCTCAAAATTCTATTTTTCTAGAAAGTTCTCTGAAATAGTTATGCCAGGAATAAGAGTATGGGGAAAAACTTCCTTCATGGTTTGTAAAAATTCTGCCAATTTTTTTTAAATTAAATAATCTCCTCCCCTCTACTAAGAGACTTGGGCATTCCAAAAAGAAAAATAGTCACATAATTCCATATTTGTTCAATGCCCTCATATCAACATTGGTCAAATGGCTGAATTTCCTCCTTACTCTCAAGTTGCCATATATACTACCTCAACAGCAGTGGCCCAAAGATGTGACTGTTCCAGTGTACCCACCAAATACCTATACCTCTATACTATGTTGTTGAAAATCCTTGTCATTCATCTGCAAGTGTGCCTTTGATCTCTACCCCTAATTCGTTTTTCTCCCCAGGGAATTGGTTAGTGAGCTGCACTAATAAATCTTGGCTATGGGTTACGAAGGGGAATGTGAGTCTTGGTATTCTTTTTAGGTTATACTCTTAACCGGATCTCTGGTTTTTGGATATCACCACTGACCTCCAACCAGTGGTTAAGTATTATGGTTCTAAATCTTCCCATCATAGATGATTGGGATAAACTTGATTAGCGTTATAATTAATACACGAGCTGCAATTCTAGGGCCAGCCTTCATTTAGTTAAGCAGGTGGTTCTGTTCATTATGCCAACTCTCCCTATTCTATCTTGAATCACATGCACTGCTCTTAATTTAATGGCACCTGAAAAATTCTCCTAAATTCTCAACTTACCAAATAGTTGGCCCCTGGTCCCTGAGCATGCTGAAATGACACCATCATTAATCCATACTTTTGGAGTGGACAGAAAAATAATCCTAAAGACACAGCAATGGCTATACTGAGTTCCTCTTCTTTCTTCTTATAGAACTGTCAATTTATTTTTTTTCTGAATCTGGCTCTGTCGCCCAGGCTGGAGTGCAGTGGCACCATCTCAGCTCACTGCAAGCTCCGCCTCTTGGGTTCACGCCATTCTCCTGCCTCAGCCTCCCGAGTAGCTGGGACTACAGGCGACCGCCACCATGCCTAGCTAATTTTTTGCATTTTGTGGTAGAGACGGGGTTTCACCGTGTTAGCCAGGATGGTCTCGCTCTCCTGAGCTCGTGATCCACCCCCCTCAGCCTTCCAAAGTGCTGGATTTACAGGCGTGAGCCACTGCGCCCGGCCAGAACTGTCCATTTTAATCACACATTTAAGGCTTTGGAAAGTAACATCCTACTTTGAATTTGAGAAAGCGATTCAAATAACACTTTTAAAATGTGTATATTTTTTTCACATATGTTTGGTAGCTTTAACATTTATGTTGATGCTATATTACTTATATTTTCTTTTTGCATCATGCATGACTTCTAAATATAAACTCCAGCAGAAGGTACTGACTTGCAGATCTGCTTATGTTACCACATTTCTTATTTCATTAACTCTAACCTCTTCAACCTGACATTCAGTGCCCACTTTCATTTGACATTGTCTTAGTCTTTCAGTTTTGCAAAGTGCTTAAGTCAAGGAACTAAAAGGTCTGAGTTTAAGTATAGATCTTCTCTTAGTAAGCTGGGATTGCTATAACGATTTCCATAAACTAGGTGAATTGAACAGCAAACATTCATTTCTCAAAGTTCTGGAGGCTGGAAGTCCGTGTTCAGGGTGCATGCTTAGGTTCTGGTGAATACCCTCTTCCAGACAATAGACTTCTCTTTGTATCCCCAAAGAGAAGATGGTAGATAAAGAACTAACAAGCTCTCCGGACCCTCTTATTAGGGAATTCGTTCCATCCCTGAAGGATCTACCCTTATGACCTAATTACCTGCCAAAGGCCCCACCTCCTAATACCAATGTATTGGGAGTAAGGATTTCAACACATGAATTTGTAGCGTGGGCGGGACACAAACATTCAGTCCATAACATATCTTCTATTTTACTATCTCTGAGACAAATTACATACAAGTAAATGAAATTATTCAATAATAGAATTGTTCATATTAAATAACTTCAGAATATTCCTACTTTCTTTGTGCTTGCTTATTCATTCCAAACACAGATTTTACTTTCAGTTCATTTCCACGCTACCCTTATGCCACTCTCCATTCTTGCTTTCCCTCATATCTCCCTCAATCTAACTTTTACACAATGTGCATGTGCAAATAATCTATGAATTTCTAAAGTCAATCAACAGTAATATTTCCCTTGAGTTTCTAAAACAATTATTTGAACAATATTTTATATTATCTACTAATATTTCTTGGAGTTAATATAAAAGTAATTGAAACTCCTGATGCAAGTAATACAGAGGTAGTCAGGAGGGGTACTTCTAATTTTATGAGCACTCAAATTTTGCTTTAAATAAAAAGTTCCGCAAGAGTGAGGACTTATTATTGCATCTTTTTAGAGCCCATGACAGAGCAGAGCACTTACGAAATACTTAATAGGCATTGTAAGTGAATAATTAGTTACAATGGATAACTTAATAATTGGCACACAGAAATTTTTAAGCAATAAGGTAATGTGAGTCTTATGAATATATTTGTTAACTATGTTTCATGTTCTTTCTGTACCTTTGGTTACCATAATTTAAAAAGTTTATGCTTTACTATTTGTAGTGTATAAACACAACTTATATGTCTATATGAAGAAATTATATCAAGGAGACATTTATAAATTACAATTGTGATCTGGAAGCAAGGTCACAAAAATATAGCTTCACTACCATTCAACTGTGTATAATTTTCTTATTTTGTTTACAATGCACCTGGACATCCATCAAAGCATGTATCTAGTACTAAGGTGGAAAAACTCACCTGAATGTTTACTTTGGCTTAAAGTTAAATCAATGCGATAATTTTAAAAGTCCCACTCATTCTTTCTTAAATGAAAGGGTATTGATACCCTTTACAATTCACCCTTACATCTGTTTCTTCTCCCAATGGCCTCTGAGAGTGCTATGGTCTGAATATGTCTCCCTAAAATTCATATGTTGAAATGTATTCACCAATGTGATATTATTAAGAGATGGGGCTTTTAGGAGGTGATTAAGTCATGAGGGCAGTGCCCTCATGTATTAGTCAGGGTTCCCTACAGGGACAGAACTAATAGGATAGATGTATATTTAAAGCGTAGTTTATTAAGGAGTATTGATTCATATGATCACAAGATGAGGCCCCACAATAGGCCATCTGCAAGCTGAGGAGCAAGAACATCTGTCTGAGTCCCAAAGCTGAAGAAACTGGAGTCCAGTGTTCAAGGGCAGGAAGCATCCAGCATGGGACAGAGATGTAGCCCAGCAGACTAAACCAGCCTAGTCTCTCCACATTCTTCTGCCAGCTTTTATTCTGGCCACACTGGCAATTGAGTGGATTGTGCCTGCCCAGATTGAGAGTGGGTCTGCCTTTCCCAGTCCACTGACTCAAATGTTAATCTTCTTTGGCAACACCCTCACAGACACACCCAGGAACAGTACTTTGTATCCTTCAATCCAATCAAGTTGACACTCAGTATTACCATTACACCTCATTAGTGGTATTAATTACCATATTAAACAGGTGCAAGAGAAGTATTCACCCCCTTTTTCCCTTCTGCCATGTGAAGCTGCAGCAACAAGGCACCATCTTTGAAGAAGAGATTGAGTCCTCACCAAATACCAAACCTTCCAGTGCTTAGACCTTGGCCTTCCCAGCCTCCAGAACTGACAGAAATAAATTTCTATGGTTTATAAATTACCTACTCTAAGGCATTCTGTTATAGCAGCATTATGGGACTTAGACAAGGACTCTGGGGTGACAGATACGGGGCTATGCATCTTTATGAGTTAGAATAAAGGAGACTTTATGCTGGACTTTGGTGACGTGCTGCTTGCATCAGCCAGTTTGCTTGACAATATCACTTGTCCATTTTTCATTGATTTTTCTGCCATTTTCTAATGTGGAAATCTAAAAACAATATATTTGTAGTCTCTTTTAATTTTATGTATTTACTTTTTATTCAGTAAATGCTCCCTTCCAGACTTGATGTTCTCCTCCAGAACTGAACTAACTGGTTTCAGATATCAAAATCTGTAACTGTTTTTTTCTACCCATCCCAGTGGTCCAGAGGTACCCCAGCCTCCACTGCAGGGTCACCCCAGTCTGTCCACATGACACCACCACAGGCCTAATGGCTTTTAGCCCAGTACCCAGTGTCACGAACAAACACTTATTCTGGCTCAAGAGAGTTAACCCTGAAACTCTACCTTAGTCTAATCTCATCTGGATTGCATCCTAGATTAACATAGAGAAGCTTGAAATGTGGATTCTTTTCGTAATTTCCAGAAGCTGGAGGAGAATGCTAAACCACTGTATGCGCTTACTCCTCTCCTCATTTCCCCAAACATACTTTGTTCCTCTCAATCCAGAGTAGAAATGTAGAAATTCGGGATCTGCCTGATTATCTAATCTCTTATTTCTCTCTTCTTTCACTTTCATGACATTCCCTGGAGACAATGAAGAATTGTGCCCTCTTTGAACACCCTAAAACATCCCCTCTTTCCATCTCAGCTAAAATTTAAGAGGGTACTAGACTGTTCTCCTGCACTATGTACTTCTGTGCACTTAATACTATCAGCTAGGTGATAATTGAGATACTAAGTGGAGAAAAATTAAATTTGAGAGATCCTTTCTTAAAACGATATCTGGATTGAAAATGCATACAATTGTATAATTTTTTAATGTCAGAAGCTAAATATTACTAATATGCCTATTTCACTCTACATTACCTCTGTCACAAATTACAATCTCCTCCTGCCTCTTGCCCACTAATACTCTCATCCTCACAGATGGGTACCCCGATATTAATACAAAAGCCCTGTACACTTTACACAGAAGGACAATGACAGTAAAATATATATTAATATATTCTATAAATAATTTGCATTAAGTATTATAACCAATCAGTTTACACTTAGAAAAATGACTATAACTGCATTACCTCTTGCTACCTTTTCTATTTAAGGTATAAAATATCTTCATACATATATATAGAGAGAGCTAGAAGTCTTATTTAAATTTATAACTATGTGAGCTATAAAAAGAATTTTTGACATGTACTTTTTAAAACTAGAAGATGCTCAGTACTATTCTTGTGCATGTAGAACCAATTGTCTTCAGATTTTGATATATTTATTCTTAATAGAATGCTATTACAGTTATTAACTATTTTCTGATTCTTTATGTATAAATTTGAAATAAATTATCTAATTGGTATTGATCTTTTTAAAAATCGTATAAATATTTTACATTCTTCATTTAAATTCCAAGTCATCGCATGTTCTATTTTAAACCTCTATTTACATAAAATATTATGTTCTTAATTAAATTGCTATGAATCTATATTACTGAGTCCTAATGCACTTGCAGACAAGGTTTTTATACTTTATAAAACTATGTATAGGTTTTACTGTTCAAAATGAAAATATAATACAGCAGGTGTAATGTCTTCATTTAAAAGCTATCTGAATTTTTTTCAATATATTATTTGGATACTAACATTTGGGTCACAAATTCTACGTTGAGATTCCTTTTCAAGTTTTTACTATAATTAATAGTGACCTTGTGAATGCTATGTCTCTGCAACTGTGCAGGCAGGCAGGCGGTCATTATCCTGTTGGTAGTCCAAATGGATTAGTTGTCGAGGGAGTATGGAATTCAGCATTTCCTTCTGCAGGGGCTGTTTGTTTCAACTTGGGCTTAAGGCACAATTCCAGTCTCAAGGAACTATTTATAAAAGAATTGGGCCAGGTGTGGTGGCTCATGCCTGTAATCCCAGCACTTTGGGAGGCCAAGGCAGGAGGATTGCTTGAGGTCAGGAGTTCAAGACCAGACTGACCAACATGGTGAAACCCTGTCTCTACTAAAAATACTAAACTAGCCAATTAGGAAACCGAGGCAGGAGAATCGCTTGAACCCGGGAGGCGGAGGTTGCAGTGAGCCGAGATGGTGCCATTGCACTCCAGCCTGGGTGACAGAGCAAGACTCCATCTAAAAAAAAAAAAAAAGTAGAATTGAAATAATGTTATAAATCAGAGGTCAGAAAACTATGGCCTATGGTCCAAACATGGTGCATGATCTGTTTTTGTAAATACATTTTATTGAAACACAGCCACACCGATTTATTTATGTATTGTCAATGACTGCTTTTGTCCTTTCATAGTAGTGTCAAGTCATTGCAACAGAAACCCTACGGTTTACAAAGCTGAAAATACCTACTACTTGTCCCTTCACAAGAAAAGTTTGCCAAAGCATATCCTCAATTAGATAGATTGTAACTATTTAAAAGCATATCAATTCAGAAATGAAATGAGTGACCTTGTGATGTAAAATAATTATTACATGGCATTTACCATATGTCACCTATGATGAATAATTTTGCTATATTAACTAATCAAATCATCACAATAATTTAATGAGACAGTCAGGGGGCAGAAAGGGGATTTAAATTTAAAAAAAACATCTGACTTCAGAGTCTGCTGTTAACCTGCAATTTATGCCAGCCCCTGTAAATGGTAAATTTCTCATTATTGGAGATGTTCAGCCAGTTTAATGAAAGCTTGTCAGAGATTGTAAGAAAAAAAAGTCCTTTTAAGGTCATCTTCCACAGTACAATCCCAATAATTTGTCATATCCGAATCAACAAAAAGCAATGCAGAGAAAAAAAAGCATTTGATTTCAAGAAGATTCACTGAGAGTTATACGATTCAATAACAATGAGATATTCTTAAAATTAGAAAATAAGCTAAGTATTCTAAAAGTCAAGTATTTGAGCTTTTAACCCCCAAAAAAGAAGAAAAAAAAATCAGTTCCAATGAAGAGATGGAGTATGAAAAGAATTTTTCCACAGTTTGCTTGGTCTCTGACTTACTGATGACTATTACTATGTTATGTGGAATCTTCCAACATAAAGTCATTAAAACAATAAAATCTGACGTATTGGCACCTGTTGCTGTTAGCCAAAAACAAATATCCTAGTAATATGCAGGATTACTTATGGTTCAGACACATTGAGGATGCATTTATGTCTGAGATCAACTCACTCTGTTTTTCCAATTAGACTTATACCAAAGTCCTCATGGAAGAACCCTTCCTTCCAGTCACTATCCTGCCCAAGTTACTGTCAGAAAAGATGTTTAGAATGCTGGATCACAAAATTCATCCCCTCCTGACTTACTATGTCTTTCTTAGGAAAGGAGGTCTAGAATGGCAAGATGGTCTTATTCTCTCTCTCCTGGTCTCCATGTAGTTCCAAGTCCAGTCCTCACTCTCCTCCTGCTCCATCCCCCTATCCCAGTGGCCCAGAGGTCCCCCAGCCTCCACTGCAGGGTCACTCCAGTCTGTCCACATGACACTGCCACAAGCCTGTGGGCATCTGACTCTCCTTCTCTGATGCTATGGAAAGATGAGTAATCCTGAAATGAGAGGACTTGGTATGAGCCTGATTCTTAATGACTCAGTATGTGTCCATGCAGTGAATAGTGGCTCACTTCTTTTTGCTTACTTTCATTTTCCCCATTAGAAACAAGACATAACAGCAGCTTTGTATGATTTGGAGAAGATAAACGCAAAGGTTCTGTAAAACTAGCATAGACAACTGTCATGTATTCTTTGGTATTCGGTGTATATTCAGTCTGAAACTAAATGATCAACAAATGCTGAGAAAAGTTATATACAAAGTCACTTCACATCTAAAAAATATATTATTTAGAGTCTAATGGTGAAGATAATCTTAGGTCATAAGATTTGATTTTTTTCCAATAGATTTTGGATGAAACTAAACCTCTTGCCTGTATGCATATTTATCTCACATTTGTATGCGCATAACATTATTTTCTATTGCATCTAACAACACCATATGATTTTCCCAAATATTTGTATAATAGTTACTTTAAGTCATGAAGCAGAGCTGTGGAATGCTGGGGAAAAAACAGTTAAGATCAGACAAAGTCAATCCTGAGCCAAAAGCAATGGCCTGACTCATTTCAAGTGAATGTGTATTTCAGTAGAGGCTGGAACCCAAAATGTAACAGAATCTAAAAATAATGATGATCAAAAATTGTGCACAGTGTTGGCTTCTAGTTATAATTCGGTCTTTTTGGACACACTGATCTTTAAATAATAAGGTATGGGGCTGACTGTTACCGTATGTTTCTTTTAAATTTTCAAAAAATATATCAAGTTAACTTCTTCCATCCATGGACAAGATTCAGCTATTCTGAGTCAAATAATATTTCAACTATATGATCTTCTTTTGATGCTACATAATTCACTAAAGGATTAAAAAGAATGGTAGGTATATCTTATTTTCAACATCATTCTCTTCATTTATCACAAAAATTAGTAGAATAATGGAATAACCCAAAGTCCTTTTGCTTTGGAACATCTCAAAAACAAATATACAATGTAGGCTCTGACTGATATGTAGACTTTGCTGGCATTATGCATTATTAGTGTTCTACTACTAAAAAAGGCAGTCAGGAACGAGTACGTATCACATATTTTTGTACTTCATAAATACTTACTTTATTTTCATAAATAATAACCTTATAAACATAAACTATTAGCACCAAAGCTGTAATTTTTTAAGAAATTGTGCTAAGGAAAATTAGCTCTTATGAGGGTAAGCTTAGGCAGCATAAATGAAATCTCTTTGAGAATTTTTACCAAGTATTTCACTTTGAAATTATGTTCCTATTAGGAATAAGAAAATAATATCTCTGCCTAGTTAGCATATTAGCAGAAGACTGTTTTATATCATTGTCAATTCAATTATATGCAGCATTTATTAATGTTTATCATTAATACTGGCATTTCACAAACATTAATTCAACTGTCATAGACTGTCAGATATCTATCAATTCTTTCATTACAATTAATTTATACTACTTTATATGATACGTTCATTAAAGCATGAGACTAGTCCATAAATTTAGCTATGAAATTATTTTCTAAATATTATGTTAGGATATGTTCAGAGATACATGTTTAGTATATCTTTTAAAAACTGTTATAAACACATAGTTTTTTTATGACATTTCTTTGATCTTGTTTGGATTATTTTGACCCTCCAACTCCCATTTCAGGTTTGTTGTTGTTGTTTGTGGTTTTGTTTTGTTTTGTTTGAGACAGGTTCTCTGTCGCCCAGGCGGGAGTGCAGTGGTGTGAACTCGGTTCACTGCAAACTCCACCTCCCAGGTTCAAGCAATTTGCATACCTCAGCCTCCCAAGTAGCTGGGATTAAAGCGCCCATCACCATGCCTGGATAATTCTTGTATTTTTAGTAGAGACGGGGTTTTGCCATGTTGGCCAGTCTGGTCATGAACTCCTGACCTCAAATGATCCACCCACCTCAGCCTCCCAATGTGCTGGGATTACAGGCAGGAGCTACTGTGCCCAGACTCAACACCCATATTTTAACAGGTTATTTTTACCTGTAGTCCAAAACAAAGTTCCCAATAATACACAAACAGCACAGATGCTCCTCAACTTATGGTGAGGTTATGTCCAAATAAATCCATAGCAGTTTGAAAACACCAACAAGTCAAAAATGCAGTTAATGTAGCTAACCTACTGAACATCAATTATAGCCTAGCCTATCCTCCCTTAAATATACTCAGAACTCTTATATTAGTTTACATTGAACAAAATCATCTACAATAAAGCCTATTTTAAATAAAGTTTGTAATATCTCATGTAATTTATTGATTACTGTAATGAAAGTGAAAAACAAAATGGCCATACGGATATTCAAAGCACGGTTTTGACTGAACGTATGTAGCTTTTGCAGCATCATAAAATCAAAAAAATTTTAGTTAAACCATCATAAGTCACGGACTGTCTGTACATTGAAAGCAATATAATTTACACTTTAAAGATTTTGTGTTATTTTATTATAGTATAATCTTCCTGACTAATTATGTCTCTATGAGCAAGTAATATCATTATATCAGAGAATTCTATGGCAGATGTTTTCTAGTAAGACCTATGTATTAACTAGTTAAATACATATTTTACAAAATTCTTAACCCTTTGGCTTCTCCTATGACTTTTACTTGGATCTACAGAAATCTCCCACCTGCAGGCTCAAACCAGAACTGTTCCTGTCTGAAATGGGAAATATATCAGCAGCCTCAGTTTCTCAATCTTATAGAATTTAGTCATATCATCAGTTCTGGCATTTCATGGGCAATGACTGTCAGTTTCTTTATAACTCCTACCACTATCGCCTGCTACCCCCATTAACTTTTGTCCCAAGAGCCCAGGTTATGGTTTATACAGAAAAACTAATATGTTCTTGAAATCCAGACATTCTCAAACTCTGCTTCCTCAATAGGGGAACCTATTTCTCACAATATTCTTATTGTGAGAGTTTCAAAAGATATGCATCACAATCATGTTTATTTCATGCGAACATAGTTCCCTGGCTCTGAGATATGTGGAAACTCACTGTACTAACTTTATAAGTTTCCCATTATTTTAAAACTGTTCTAAAATTTCCATTAATCTAAAACTGTTCTAAAATTATTTTTTAAATGCAGCCCCCTGGGTTCTATAATATATCTGCTAAATTATAATTCCTAAAAGTGGCATGATGGGGAGCTTACTTTAATAAACACCTTAACTGATTCTTATGTACACCAGAGTTTCTGTACTGACCAGGAACAGGCTTACGCCCTCTGTACTCTCTTCAGTATTGTCCAATTGGCCGACAAATCCACCTTCAAGGAGAAACTGGAACCCAAGATGCTATTATTATCACCCAGTCTACCATTCATGTTCTTGTTCTGTGTCTACTGAGGGTAATAACTTTCTAAGCATAGAAATTAGCCTGGAAGTACTTGTAGGCAGGTCAACATATCAAGTAGGCCTCCTGGATTAAGTAATTTGGCATAAACACCAAACTCCCTTCATCAGGTTCAACTTGAAGTCCTGGAGTAGTCCTCCCTCCCTTGCTAACTCCCTTTTCTTAGATCATCAGATGTCTCCTCCCACTGACATGTTCCTGAGTTAGAATGGAGGCAAGAAAGAGAATGATGAACACTGTTTTGGAAAGCAAAAAATGCATCACCAAAACAAAATTCTAAAAAATAAGCACAGAGGTGTAGTCAATGAGAGTGTTTAATATGTTTCTTACAGCTTTCTAGACTCAGAATTCTATTACTTAATATTTATACTATTTACATATATTTATATACTACTTATTTATTTTTAAATAACTTTTACATTAAATAACCTCAAAATGCAAATGTTACTTCCAGTTATCTAGTTGTACTGACTGATCAACTATATCAAAATTGCTGAATCCACTCATCAGAATTTGTAAGATAAAATTTGTCACATTAGCTTTGCATGAAGGATTCTTATGAAATCCTGAATATAATTTTGAGAAAATAACCAGATCACTATTAAGTCTTTTAAAAATAGTCTTTACTACACTTTTCTTTCACAGGAGCTGAAAAAATAAAATTAGTATTATTTTAAGGCACAAATTGGCCACCTAATACTTCAACCTCTCGTTTGCTTATTAAGATCATTTTCCATACTTTTCAATTTCCATATGTAGCAGTCAAGTCTCCTGAATAATTGCAGAGAGTTATGTTTGTAATAAGTTTCTTAAATTACTTGATTTCAATCTGGTCTGCTTTTATAAGATTTAAATTAAATTAATGAAGAGGAAGTGTCTCTGTGTGCCTAAGTAGAATAAAAGCCAAAATATTAAAACAACATGTCAAAACCTGAGTCACATCATCCAGTGCTGGGAAGCTGGTATCAGGCAGCCTGAATCCCTGTGCTGCTTTTGTCCAGTGGAGACCAAATCAGAAACAACTAGTCATTGTGGAGTATTGTTTAAAAATGAATGTGCTGAAGATTTTCTGATTCGCATTTATTATCCACTGACCTGTTCTCAATGGATTTCACAAAGAGAAGCAAAACTAATTACCTCAGGCCAGGCTGTCTGGAAAATAATGACATGATGAGTTAGAGGAAAGGATTCATTCTCTAGAGGTCTTTTGGAATAGCGTATTTTTTTAAGTTAAATATGACACCTTTTTGAAAATCAGACTTTTGCATTTGAGCTAATGCACCATCATTTCTTTGAATTAAAAAGTCAGTGCTAAACAATGAAGACCTTTGTATACTAAATATTAATAACATTAGTTTACTTCATCTTAAGTGATTGTAGCATACTTGAAAAGAGACTTGCACAATACAGAAGATTATATGGGAGTGCTTTAGAAATGAAGAGAGAAAATAATATGATAACCCATTAAGAAGTCTTAGAGCACAGGAGGTCATCACTTAATGTTGTTTATAGGTTTTTGGAAACTGCAACGTTAAGCAATATATAGCAGGCACTCAAAATCATTTCATTAAGATGTTGATGAGAAAAAAAATTGTTTCTTTTACATGTTGTTTTACTTAAAGTCATAGTTTCCAAGAATCTACTGACAACATTGTGAGGACTTATGCATATGTGAATTTGGTGCATTCTGGAAAACTGTAGAGGTCACAAGACCTTAGAGAAAAATAAGTAAAATAAAAAGGTGAATCTGTAAAATGATTATGATTATACACTTATGACCACAAAAGTAAAGCTAATCAAAAACACAGTGGAAGTTTGACCAAGCAGGCAATATAATATCCACTCCCAGAAGCCCTAATTATGAAGTGCTCTTGTGGTTAGGGAATAATCATATGAAAATTAGTAAAGAGGAGCTAGAGATGGAACTTCAGTGATCCAATTGGTTCCACTTTGGGTAAGGTCTAGAAGGGTTTGGAAGAGAATTATATTGTCCAGGCATATCTCATTTTATTGTGCTTCACTTTATGGTGCTTGGCAGGTATTGCATTTTTTTATAAATTGAAGATTTGTGGCAACCCTACATTAATCAAGTCTATGGGTTCCATTTTTCCAATAGCATGTGCTATAAGAATTGTGTAATATTGTGAGAATTACCACAATGTGTCACACAGACATAAAGTGAGCACATTTATGTCTGTGTGACACATTGTGGTAATTCTCACAATATTACACAATTCTTATGATTCTTAATCTGTTATCGTAATCTGTGATTAGTGAACTTTAATGTTATTATTGTAATTGTTTTAGAATGCCACAATGCACACCCATATAAGAGGGGAAACTTACTTGATAAATGTTTGTGTGTCGACTGCTCCACTAACTGGCCACTCCCCCGTTTCTCTCTCTCTCTCTCCTTGGGCCTCCCTATTCCCTGAGACTCAGCAATATTGACATTAGGCCAATTAATAACCCTACAATGGCCTATTAATGTTCAAGTGAAAGGAAGAGTTGTACATCTCTCACTTTAAATCAAAAAATAGAAATGATTAATCTTAGTGAGGAAAGCATGTCAAGAGCTGAGATAGGCCAGAAATTAGGCCTCCTGTGTCAGTTAGCCACATTATGAATGCCAAGGAAAAGTTCTTGAAGGAAATTAAAACAGCTACTTCAGTGAACACATGAACACTAAGGAGGTGAAATTACCTTAGGACTGATACCGAGAAAGTTTTATTGGTCTGATGGAAGATCAGACCAGCCACAACCTTCCCTTACACCAAAGACTAATCCAGAGCACTCTATATATCTTAAATTCTATGAAGGCTGAGAAAGATAAGGAAACTGCAAAATATAATAAAGGTTTAAGTCTAGCAGAATTTGGTTCACAAAGTTTAAGAAAATAACCTATCTTCAAAACATAACAGTGCAAGGTGAAGCAGCAAGAGCTGCTGTAGAAGCTACAGCAAGTTATCCAGAAGATCTAGTCAGGAACATTGATGAAAGTGGCTACACTACACAACAGGTTACCAATGAAGGCAAAATAGTCTTACGCTGAAAGAAGATACCATTTAGAACTTTCATAACTAGAGAGAAGTCAATGTCTGACTTCCAAGCTTCCAAGGACAGGCTGATTCTCTTGCTAGGGGCTAATAAAGCTGGTGACATTAAATCGAAGCCAATGTTCATTTACCATTCAGAAAATCCTATGGCCCTTAAGAATTGTGTTAAACCTACTCTGCCTGTCCTCTATAAAAGGAATAATAAACCCTGGATGATAACACATCTGTTTACTGCATGGTTTACTGAGAATTTTAAGCCCAATGTTGAGACGTAGTGCTCAGAAAGGAAGATTCCTTTCAAAATATTACTGCTTATTGACAATGTGCCTAATTACCCAGGAGCTCTGATGGAGATGTACAAGAACATTAATGTTTTATGCCTGCTAACACAACATTCATTAGGCAGCCCAGGGATCAAGAAGTAATTTGGACTTTCAAGTCTTATCATTTAAGAATTTTATTTTGTAAGGCTGTAGCTTCCATAGGTAAATTATTCCAATGAATCTGAGCAAAATAAATTGAAAACCTTATGGAAAGAATTCCCAATTCTAAATGTCATTAAGGACATTTGTTTTCCATGGGAGGAGGTGAAAATATCAACATTAATAGGACTTTGAAAGAAGTTGATTTCAATGCTCACAGATGACTTTCAGACGTTCTAGACTTTGGTGGAGGAAGTAACTGCAGATGTGGTGGAAATAGCAAGAGAATCAGAATTAGAAGTGGAGCCTGAATATGTGACAGAACTGCTTCAATTTTATGATACAATTTTAATGAATAAGTAGTTGCTTCTTATGGATGTGCAAAGAAAGTGGTTTGTTAGGAAGGAATCTATTCCTGGTGAAGATGATGTGAACATCGTTCTAATGACAACAAGGAATTTAGAACATTATATAAACCTAGTTGATAATGTAGTGGCAGACTTTAAGAGGATTTACTTCAATTTTGAAAGAAGTTCTACTGTGGGTAAAATGATATCAAACAGCGTCACATGCTACAGATAAATTGTTCTTGAAAGGAGGGGTTCAATCAATGTGGCAAACTGCATGGCTATCTCATTTGAAAAAATTGCTCAGATAGAAGACATAACAATACTTGTCCAGAAAAAAAAGTCATTGTATTAAATTCGTTTTTATAGTTTTATGAAATTTTTTGTACTTCTTGTCAAATTGGGTATCATAAATAAGAGCCCAGGACCAGAGGGATTCACAGCTGAATTCTACCAGAAATACAAAGAGGAGGTGGTACCATTCCTTCTAAAAATATTCCAAGCAATTGAAAAGGAGGGACTCCTCCCTAACTCATTTTATGAGGCCAGAAACATCCTGATACCAAAACCAGGAAAAGACACAGAAAAAACAACAACAAAAAAAAAAAAAAAAAAAATTCAGGCCAATATCCCTGGTGAACATCGATACAAAAATCTTCAACAAAATACCAGCAAACCTAATCCAGCAGCACATCAAAAAACTTATCCACCACAATCACGTTGGTTTCATCCCTGAGATGCAAGGCTGGTTCAACATATGAAAATCAATAAACATAATCCATCACATAAACAGAACAAATGACAAAACCACAGATTATCTCAACAGATGCAGAAAAGGCCTTTGATAAAATCCAATATCCCTTCATGTTAAAAACTCTCAATAAACTAGGTATTGATGGAGCATATCTCAAAATTATAAGAGCTATTTATGACAAACCCACAGCCAATATCATACTGAATGGGCAAAAAGCTGGAACATTCCCTCTGAAAACTGGTACAAGACAAAGATGTCCTCTCTCACCACTCCTATTCAACATAGTATTGGAAGTTCTGGCCATGGCAATCAGGCAAGAGGAAAAAAATAAAGGTATTTGAATAGCAACAGAGGAAGTCAAATTGTCTCTGTTTGCAGATGACATGATTTTATATTTAGAAAACCCCATCATCTCTGCCCCAAAACTCCTTAAACTGATAAGCAGCTTCAGCAAAGTTTCAGGATACAAAATTAATGTGCAAAAATCAAAAGCATTCCTATACACCAACAGTAGACAATCAGAGAGCCAAATCATGAATGAACTCCCTTTTGCAATTGATACAAATATAATAAAGTACCTAGGAATACAGCTAATAAGGGATGTGAAAGACCTCTTCAAAGAGAACTACAAACCACTGCTCAAGGAAATAAGAGAGAACACAAACAAATGGAAAAGCATTCCATCCTCATGGATAGGAAGGGTCAATATCGTGAAAATGGCCATACTGCCCAAAGTAATTTATAGATTCAGTGCTATTCACATCAAACTACCACTAACATTCTTCACAGAATTAGAAAAAACTATTTTAAATTTCATATGGAATCAAACAAGACCCGTATAGCCCAGACAATCCAAAGCAAAAAGAACAAAACTGGAGGCATCAGGCAACCTGACTTTAAACTATACTACAAGGCTACAGTTACCAAAACAGCATGGTACTCTACCAAAACAGACATGTAGTCCAATGGAGCAGAACAGAGACCTCAGAAATAACACCACACATCTACAGCCATCTGATCTTCAACAAACCTGACAAAAACAGGCAATAAGGAAAGGATATCCTATTCATTAAATGCTGCTGGGAAACAGGTTAGCCATGTGCAGAAAACTGAAACTGGACCTTTCCTTACACCTGATACAAAAATTAACTCAAGATGGATTAACGACTTAAATGTAAAACCCCAAACCATAAAAATCCTAGAAGAAAACCTAGCCAATACCATTCAGGACAGAGGCATGGGCAAAGACCTCATGACAAAAATGACAAAAGCAATTGTAACAAGGGACAAAATTGACAAATGGGATCTAATTAAACTGAAGAGCTTTTGCACAGCAAAAGAAACTATCATCAGAATGAACAGGCAATCTAGAGAACGGGAGAAAATTTTTGCAATCTACCCATTTGACAAAGGTCTAATATCCAGAATTTATAAGGACCTTAAACAAATTTACAAGAAGAAAACAAACAGCCCCATCAAAAAGTAGGCAAAGGATATGAACAGATACTTCTCAAAAGATGATATTTGGCCATGCGTGGTGGCTCCCGCCTGTAATCCCAGCACTTTGGGAGGCAGAGGTGGGCAGATCATGAGGTCAGGAGTTCGAGAACAGCCTGACAAACATGGTGAAACCCCAACTCTACTAAAAATACAAAAATTAGCCAGGCGTGGTGGCACGTGCCTGTTATCCCAGCTACTCAGGAGTCTGAGGCAGGAGAATCGCTTGAACCCGGGAGACGAAGGTTGCAGTGAGCCGAGACTGCACCACTGCACTCCAGCCTGGGCAACAGAGTGAGAGTCCATCTCAAAAAATGAAAAAGAAAACAAAAAAAGACATCTATGTGGCCAAAAAACATATGAAAAAAATCTCAACATCACTGATTATCAGAGAAATGCAAATCAAAACCACAATGAGATACTATCTCATGCCAGTCAGAATGGCGATTATTAAAAAGTCAGGAAACAATAGATGCTAACGAGGTTGTGGAGAAAAAGGAAAGCTTTTACGCTGTTGGTGGGGATGTAAATTAGTTCAACAATTGTGGAAGACAGTAGGACAATTTTTCAAGGAATTAGAACAAGAAATACCATTTGACCCAGCAATCCCGTTACTGTGTATATACCCAAAGGAATACAAATCATTCTACAATAAAGACACATGCACACGTATGTTTATTGCAGCACTATTTACAATAGCAAAGAATGGAACCAACCCAAATGCCCATCAATGATAGACTGGATAAAGAAAATATGGTACATATATACTGTGGAATTCTATTAAGCCATAGAAAGGAATGAGATTATGTCCTTTGCAGGGACACGGATTAAGCTGGAAACTATCATTCTCAGCAAACTAACACAGGAACAGAAAACCAAACATCACATGTTCTCAGTCATAAGTAGGAGTTGTACAATGAGAATACATGGACACAAAGAGGGGAAACACAAACACCAGAGCCTGTTGGGGGGTGGGGGGTGAGGTTGGGAACTTAGAGGATGGGTCAATAGGTGCAACAAACCTCCATGGCACATGTAAACCTATGTAAGAAACCTGCACGTTCTGCATGTGTACCCCACTTTTTTTTTTGTAGAAGAAATAGAGAAAAAAAAGGTTATCATTATTTCTTGCTTGTTCATTTCTGAATATTAACTACCACAGAAGAGACTCTCTCATTTGCATACCGTTACTCAAAATACTTTTGTAGCGTCTTCCTTGACACCTACTGTAGAATCCACCACCCCCTGTATCTATGATCTGATAACCTTGACTTAATATTTCTATTACTAAAATTATCACATTACATTATAATTGTAGATGTGCTCTCCATACAGTTTTTAGTTGAATGCCAAATAGTTAAATGTCAAAATCAATATTTATAATAGGACAACTAACACCATTCTACATTGAACTTATGGGACTTCCAGAAAAATCTGAAAATGTTCCCAAAAATGTAATTACGATTACAACTTTACTACTAAAAATGTTAAAAGTCAATTCTAAGAGTTTTAATATTAAGTCAGAAAAAAATTTCTCCACTCACTTTTAACTGTGGATATTGGGTATGCAAAAGTTTTGGAGTAACTGTGCCAATATAGGCTACTCTGTGGATAGTGACATTGCCACTAAATTTGAAAGTTTTCAGTTATTTAGGTAAATATTTCAATTCCTGTGAGGTCATAACATCAATTTCTCAAATGGAAGTTTTTCTTACTGATTGAAGAAGATTCTGCATATTTTCAAAACTGTCTTCACATATTATTTTATCGGGAATATTTTTATTTAGTTGTTGCCGTACACTTACTTAAGGTAATTTTTCTTTTTCACTCTTGGATTTAGCAGTCTAGCAATGGAGATATTTAATTGGTTTCTGTATAACAAATCTCTAAATTCCCACCTGTACCTCAGGTTTCATTCCATGCACACTCATTTCAGCATGCTCTGTGAAGCAAAACGTTGGAAGATTTTTTGTTTTTATAGCAAGCATAATATAAGAAATACTTCTGTCCTCAAGTCATACCAGTTTGGTTATTTCTTTAGCAGATTCTAATAAACTGTTCCTTACAAGAAAGCTGTCTTGTATGTTAGTACTGTCATTGATGTAATACAGTGTTAAAGCTTTCTTACGTTTATCTTTTTTAAAAGTGTTATATCTTCAATTCCATCTTGTTTGAACATCTGATATCTGGCAAAGCAGTTCTGTTATCTTTCTTATGTCATGTAGATTATTTTTGGATAAGGTACAGTGATAACATGAAATCACTATTTTTCTGCTTAAGGGCAGTATTTCTGTTATGTTTTTTGTGCTATAATTAGTTTTCCAACACATACTAAAGGATGTGAACTAAATATCCATCATCTGCTTATTCCCATGTCACTCACAGTCTTCACCACATTTGTTTCGTTGTCAGTCACAACTATATGACATTTTGGTTACTGATTTCCCATTCCATAAATAGGTCACCAGATTCACTCAGTTGTTAGCTTTGTGAGACCCAGAAAATTCTCAAGCAGAAGAATAATTAAAATCTTCATTGGTTCAGCATATCTCAAACTTAAAGATTTATGGTTATATCTTTATATCTGAATATGTAATTATACAAATGAGAAAAGTACTTATTCAATAATATCACAAACTTTTGTTGGTGTATACAACAGAAATAAATCAAGAACAAGCTTTTTGGCAACATGTCTTCTAGGCAGAATTCTGTTGCTTAGAATTTACAGCTTGAATAAAAATAAAAACTCCTTGATATTCTTTCACAGAAACTGCTTGCATTCTATTGCATTCATTTTAATTAGAATTTCCTCCAAATTTTTGCTTCTATAGGCTTAAAATAATAATTTTTAAAAATTTGGAGTCTACAGCTCCCAGTGTGAGAGACACAAAAGATGGGTGATTTCTGCATTTCCAACCGAAGTACTGCGTTCTTCTCACTGGGGCTTGTCAGACAGTGGGGACAGGACAGTGGATGCAGCCCACTGAGCATGAGCCGAAGCAGGGTGAGGCATCTGCTCACCCAGGAAGTGCAAGTGGTCAGGGAATTCCCTTTCCTAGCCAAGGGAAGCGGTGACAGCCTGCACCTGGAAAATTGGGTCACTCCCACCCTAATACTGTGCTTTTCCAATGGTCTTAGCAAAACGCACACCAGGAGGTTGTATCCCGTGCCTGGCTTGGAGGGTCCCACACCCACAGAGCCTCACTCATTGCTAGCACAGCAGCTTGAGATCAAACTGCAAGGCTGCAGTGAGGCTGGGGGAGGGGCGCCCTCCATTGCTGAGCTTAAGTAGGTAAACAAAGCAGCTGGGAAGCTCAAATTGGGTGGAGCCCACCACAACTCAAGGAGGCCTGCCTGCCTCTGTAGGCTCCACCTCTGGGGGCAGGGCATAGCCAAACAAAAGGCAGCAGAAACCTCTGCAGACTTAAATGTTCTTGTCTGACAGCTTTGAAGTGAGCAGTGGTTCTCCCAGCCAGAGTTTGAGATCTGAGAATGGACAGACTGCCTCCTCAAGTGGGTCAGTGACCCCCGAGTAGCCTAACTGGGAAGTACCCTCCAGTAGGGGCAGACTGACACCTCACATGGCCAGGTACCCCTCTGAGATGAAGCTTCCAGAGGAACAAGCAGGCAGCAACATTTGCTGTTCAGCAATATTCACTGTTCTGCAGCCTCCGCTGCTGATGCCCAGGCAAACAGGGTCTGGAGTGGACCTCCAGCAAACTCCAACTGACCTGCAGCTGACGGTCCTGACTGTTAGAAGGAAAACTAACAAACAGAAAGGACGTTCACACCAAAACCCAATCTGTACATCATCATCATCAAAGACCAAAGGTAGATAAAACCACAAAGATAGGGAAAAACAGAGCAGAAAAGCTGAAAATTCTAAAAATCAGAGCACCTCTCCCCCACCAAAGGAATACAACTCCTCGCCAGCAGCGGAACAAAGCTGGACAGAGAATGACTTTGACAAGTTGAGAGAAAAAGGCTTCAGACTATCAAACTTCTCCGAGCTAAAGGAGGAAGTTTGAAACCATGACAAAGAAGCTAAAAACCTTGAAAAAAGATTAGACAAATGGCTAACTAGAATAACCAGTGTAGAGAAGACCGTAAATGACCTGTTGGAGCTGAAAACCACGGCACAAGAACTATGTGACACATGCACAAGCTTCAGTAGCTGATTCAATCAACTGGAAGAAAGGGTATATCAGTGATGGAAGATCAAATGAATGAAATAAAGCAAGAAGAGAAGTTTAGAGAAAAAAGAATAAAAAGAAACAAACAAAGCCTCCAAGAAATATGGGACTATGTGAAAAGACCAAATCTATGTCTGATTGGTGTACCTGACAGTGACGGGGAGACTGCAACCAAGTTGGAAAACACTCTACAGGATATTATCCAAGAGAACTTCCCCAACCTAGCAAAGCAGGCCAACATTCAACTTCAGGAAATACAGAGAATGCCACAAAGATACTCCTCGAGAAGAGCAACTCCAAGACACATAATTGGCAGATTCACCAAAGTTGAAATGAAGGGAAAAATGTTAAGGGCAGCCAGAGAGAAAGGTCGGGTTACCCTCAAAGGGAAGCCCATCAGACTAACAGCTGATCTCTCGGCAGAAACTCTACAAACCAGAAGAGAGCGGGGGCCAATATTCAACATTCTTAAAGAAAAGTACTTTCAACCCAGAATTTCATATCCAGCCAAACTAAGCTTCATAAGTGAAGGAGAAATAAAATCCTTTACAGACAAGCAAATGCTGAGAGATTTTGTCACCACCAGGCCTGTCCTACAAGAGCTCCTGAAGGAAGCCCTAAACATGGAAAGGAACAACCAGTACCAGCCACTGCAAAAAATGCCATATCATAAAGACCATTGACGCTAGGAAGAAACTACATCAACTAACAAGCAAAATTACCAGCTAACATCATAATGACAGGATCAAATTCACACATAACAATATTAACCTTAAATGTAAGTGGGCTAAATGCTCCAATTAAAAGACACAGACTGGCAAAGTGGATAAAGAGTCAAGACCCATCAGTGTGCTGTATTCAGGAGACCCATCTTATGTGCAGAGACACACATAGGAACAAAATAAAAGGATGGAGGAAGAGCCACCAAGCAAATGGAAAACAAGAAAATTCAGGGGTTGCAATCCTAGTCTCTGATAAAACAGACTTTAACCCAACAAAGATCAAAAGAGACAAATAAGCCCATTACATAATGGTAAAGGCATCAATTCAACAAGAAGAGCTAACTATCCTAAATATTTATGCACCCAATACAGGAGCACCCAGATACATAAAGCAAGTCCTTAGAGACATACAAAGAGACTTAGACTCCCACACAATAATAATGGGACAGTTTAACACCCCACTGTCAACATTAGACAGATCAACGAGACAGAAAGTTAACAAGGATATCCAGGAACTGAACTCAGCTCTGCACCAAGAGGACCTAATAGACATCTACAGAACTCTCCACCCCAACTCAAAAGAATATACATTCTTCTCAGCACCACATCACACTTATTCCAAAATTGACCACATATTTGGAAGTAAAGCACTCCTCAGAAAATGTAAAAGAACAGAAATTAAAACAAACTGTCTCTCAGATCACAGTGCAATCCAACTAGAACTCAGGATTAAGAATCTCACTCAAAATCACTCAACTACATGGAAACTGAACAACCTGCTCCTGAATGACTACTGGGTACATAACGAAATGAAGGCAGAAATAAAGATGTTCTTTGAAACCAAAGAGAACAAAGACACAACATACCAGAATTATCTGGGACACATTTAAAGCAGTGTGTAGAGGGAAATTTATAGCACTAAATGCCCACAAGAGAAACCAGGAAAGATCTAAAACTGACACCCTAACATCATAATTAAATGAAATAGAGAAGCAAGAGCAAACACATTCAAAAGCTAGCAGAAGGCAAGAAATAACTAAGATTAGAGCAGAACTGAAGGAGAGAGAGACACAAAAAGCCCTTCAAAAACTCAATGAATCCAGGAGCTGATTTTTTGAAAAGATCAACAAAATTGATAGACCACTAGCAAGACTAATAAAGAAGAAAAGAGAGAAGAATCAAATAGATGCAATAAAGAATAATAAAGGGGATATCACCACTGATCCCACAGAAATACAAACTACCATCAGAGAATAAACACCTCTATGCAAATAAACTAGAAAATCTAGAAGAAATGGATAAATTCCTGGACACATACACCCTCCCAAGACTAAACCAGGAAGAAGTTGAATCCCTGAATAGACCAATAACCGTCTCTGAAATTGAGGCAATAATTAATAGCCTACCACCCAAAAAAAGTCCAGGACCAGACGGGTTCACAGCTCAATTCTACCAGAGGTACAAGGAGGATATGGTACCATTCTTTCTGAAACTATTCCAATCAGTAGAAAAAGAGAGAATCCTCCCTAACTCATTTTATGAGGCCAGCGTCATCCTGATACCAAAGCCTGGCAGAGACATAACCAAAAAGGAGAATTTTAGACCAATATCCCTGATGAACATTGAAGGAAATATCCTCAATAAAATACTGGCTAACTGAATCCAGCAGCACATCAAAAAGCTTCTCCACCATGATCAAGTGGGCTTCATCCCTGGGATGCAAGTCTAGTTCAACATATGCAAATCAATAAACACAATCCATCATATAAACAGAACCAAAGACAAAAACCACACGATTATCTCAATAGATGCAGAAAAGGCCTTTGACAAAATTCAACAACGCTTCATGCAAAAAACTCTCAATAAATTAGGTATTGATGGGACGTATCTCAAAATAATAAGAGCTATTTATGACAAACCCACAGCCAATATCATACTGAATGGGCAAAAACTGGAAGTATTCCCTTTGAAAACTGGCACAAGACAGGGATGCCCTCTCCCACCACTCCTATTCAACATAGTGTTGGAAGTTCTGGCCAGGGCAATCAGGCTGGAGAAAGAAATAAAGGGTATTCAATTAGGAAAAGAGGAAGTCAAATTGTCTCTTTTTGCAGATGACATGATTACATATTTAGAAAACCCCTTCATCTCAGCCCAAAATCTCCTTAAGCTGATAAGCAACTTCAGCAAAGTCTCAGGATATAAAATCAACGTGCAAAAATCACAAGCATTCTAATACACCAATAACAGACAAACAGAGAGCCAAATCATGAGTGAACTCCCATTCACAATTGCTTCAAAGAGAATAAAATACCTAGGAATCCAACTTTCAAGGAATGTGAAGGACCTCTTCAAGGAGAACTTCAAAAGACTGCTCAACGAAATAAAAGAGGACACAAACAAATGGAAGAATCAATATTGTGAAAATGGCCATACTGCCCAAGGTAATTTATAGTTGCAATGCCATCCCCATCAAGCTACCAATGACTTTCTTCACAGAATTGGAAAAAACTACTTTAAAGTTCATATGGAACCAAAAAAGAGTCTGCATTGCCAAGACAATCCTAAGCCAAAATAACAAAGCTGGAGGCATCACGCTACCTGACTTCAAACTATACTACAAGGCTACAGTAACCAAAACAGTATGGTAATGTACCAAAACAGAGATATAGACCAATGGAACAGAACAGAGCCCTCAGAAATAATACCACACATCTACAACCATCTGATCTTTGACAAACCTGACGAAAACAAGAAATGGGGAAATGATTCCCTATTTAATAAATGGGACGGGGAAAACTGGCTAGCCATATGTAGTAAGCTGAAACTGGATCCCTTCCTTACATCTTACACAAAAATTAATTCAAGATGGATTAAAGACTTACATATTAGATCTAAAACCATGAAAACCCTAGAAGAAAACCTAGGCCATACCATTCAGGACATAGGCATGGGCAAGGACTTCATGTCTAAAACACCAAAAGCAATGGCAACAAAAGCCAAAATTGACAAATGGGATCTAATTAAACTCAAGAGCTTCTGCACAGCAAAAGAAACTACCATCAGAGTGAACAGGCAACCTACAGAAGGGGAGAAAATTTTTGCAATCTACTCATCTGACAAAAGGCTAATATCCAGAATCTACAATGAACTCCAACAAACTTAGAAGAAAAAAACAAATAACCCCATCAAAAAGTGGGCAAAGCATATGAACAGGCGCTTCTCAAAAGAAGACATTTATGTAGCCAACAGACACATGAAAAAATGCTCATCATCACTGGCCATCAGAGAAATGCAAATCAAAACCACAATGAGATACCATCTCACACCAGTTAGAATGTCAATCATTAAAAAGTCAGGAAACAACTGGTGCTGGAGAGGATGTGGAGAAATAGGAACACTTTTACACTGTTGGTGGGACTGTAAACCAGTTCAACCATTGTGGAAGTCAGTGTGGCAATTCCTTAGGGATCTAGAACTAGAAATACCATTTGACCCAGCAATCCCATTACTGGGTATATACCCAAAGGATTATAAATCGTGCTGCTATAAATACACAGGCACATGTATGTTTATTGTGGCACTATTCACAATAGCAAAGACTTGGAACCAACCCAAATATCCATCAGTGATAGACCAGATTAAGAAAATGTGGCAAATATACATCAGGGAATACTATGCAGCCATAAAAAAGGATGAGTTCATGTCCTTTGTAGGGACATGGATGAAGCTGGAAACCATCATTCTCAGAAAACTATCGCAAAGACAAATAACCAAACACTGCATGTTCTCACTCATAGGTAGGAATTTAACAATGAGAAAACTTGGACACAGGAAGGGGAACATCACACACTGTGGCCTTTCATGGGGTGTGGGGAGGGGGGAGGGATAGCATTAGGAGATATACCTAATGTAAATGACGAGTTAATGGGTGCAACACACCAACATGGCACATGTATACATATGTAACAAACCTGCACGTTGTGCACATGTACCCTAGAACTTAAAGTATAATAAAAAAAAATCTGTTGCTAAATCTTTTGTGAAAACTCTGTATTGTAGTTTGATAAATGAAAACAAAATTGAATTTTATACATTTTTCCCTACCTTTTAAAAATTTTCTTTTTACTGCTTATTTTTATATCATAGTTGATTATGATTTATTGGTGCTATTTTGGAGTCTTGGAATCTCATGAAATTTTGTAGTGGCATTCTGGTCTTAATTCATTTTCCCAACTTGTACAAAAATTCCCAAAAAAGGAATACTAAGGCCAAAGCCAAATTTTCATGCTTCCCAAAATATGTGTTTATGTGAATATTCTCTCCATTAGGCTATGGGAATCATTAAAAACATGCATTTTATTTATCTCTCCATCTCAGTGTCAAAAATAGGTCATGACAGATACCTGGCACTCAATGAACACTTATTAACTGAAAGAATATATATTCAAAATGAGGCAGCATGTTACCTCATTTTAAAAGTAATTTAAAAGTATTACATTTGTGTTCAGAAAGATATATTTTCATATATGATAGCATTGTAATATTGGACAATTTAATAAACATCTTTGAACTTAAATTTCCTTATTCACAGAATACTCCTTAAACTCCCTTTTTATGATACTTATGGGTGTATTTTAAATCCCAGCATAATACCTATCATCCAGTAGGTCCTCCACATGGTAATAGGGAGGAAGGAAAAAAGTTAAAAAGTACATTAATGTTTGCATTGATTAAATAACTATTTTTCTGTTCAATACATAAATAGACTTTAAAGATCTAATTTGCTAAACTGAATTTATTGAGCTGGAAAAAATAGCATTCTACCATTAAAATTACAAACTTTTTTTGTCAGTGGATGGTTCAAGGATAGATTTAAAACATAAGATATTTTCAGAGAAGTCTCTTAAAGTATATTCATTTAACTCCTCAGTATCAAAATTTCATTTCAGCATCAAAATTTCATTTTTAGTATTAGATCTCATTTGTCTATGAATGAGCGTTTCTGCATATGGATCATGTTTCTACCAAATTACAAGTAAAGCCCATAAATCATTATGTTATGTCCTCACAGTCTCCCTTATTTCTAGTAATTAGTGGGACTATTTCTTGGCTTGCAGCAGCAAACTCATAGGAATCTCTACACTTATGTTAGCTCTGCAGACTTTCAGATTTATATGAGAAATGACCTCAATTACTCACATTCTTCACCCTTTCTAATTCCTTTAAGTATTGCAAAAGTATATTAAGCAGAATGATGTTCCAAATATTAATATTTCCATCAGTCATTTCAGTTTTCTCAGTCTTGATCACTGGTACTAATCACTCTTTGTATAAATAACGAATTACATTCAGGCACTACAATGTGCAAATTCTTTCGAATTAATGAAAGTCTATTATACCCAGTCTCTAGTTTTTCTCTAGTATTCAATATTTTCTCTATTGATATTTTGGTCACTGATTTTTTCCACCAAACGTATATGCTTCCAAGTAATTTTTTAGTGAAATTATGAGATTATAATATTTAGGAATTCATTAAAAATATTGATCACTTAAAATAAAGTTTTACTTTTCATTAAAGTAATACAGTACACATTTTTAAAAAATCAGTTTGACCTAGATTGGGAGCGGTGGCTCATGCCTGCAATCCCAGCACTTTGGGAGGCCGAGGGAGGTGGATCACCTGAGGTCAGGAGTTCAAGACCAGCCTGGCCAACATGGTGAAACCCCATCTCTACTAAAAATACAAAAATTAGCCAGGCATGCTGGCAGGCTCCTGTAATCCCAGTTACTCTGGAGGCTGAGGCAGGAGAATCACTTGAACCCGGGATGGGGAGGTTGCAGTGAGCTGAGATCGCAACACGGCACTCCAGCCTGGTTGACAGAGTGAGACTCCATTTCAAAAAACAAACAAACAAACAAACAAAAAAACAGTTTAACCTAAAGATCTTATAGTGAAAAACAATATTTCTAAATCCAATAGTACCCTAGCCCAACGCAATTCAACACCCATTTCCAATTCTTTTAGCTGTTTCTATTGCCTGATATTTAACTACATAATCTAAACCAGGGGTCCACAACCCCTAGGCCATGGACCAGTACCAGTCTGTGGCCTGTTAGGAACCAGGCCACATGGCGGAGGTGAGTGGCCAGTGAGAATTTTCACCTCCTGTCAGATCAATGGCAGCATAAGATTCTCATAGGAGCTCAAACCCTATTGGGAACTGTGCATGCAAGGGATCTAGGTTGTGCAATCCTTATGAGAATCTAACTAATGCCTGATGATCTGAGGTAGAACAGTTTCATCCTGAAGCCATCTACCCCCACCACCACCCCCAACAACCCTGGCATGGAATAATTGTCTTCCATGAAACCAGTCACTGGTGCCAAAAAGGTTGCAGACCACTGATCTAAACAATATAGCGATGTAGGGATTGCTCAGTGTTAGAACTTCATTCACTTCCTTTATGAGGGATGGTCATTTAGTTCTCTTGCAAACACTTTATCCTCAGCACTCTGTCTACACATTTATATATATATAGATAGATAGATAGATAGATATACACACACACACACACACGTAGATGTAGATATAGATATATAGATATACACACACATATATACATATAAATGTCCATTTAACTATGTGAAAATTGTTTTACATTATTAGTTAATATTTACATTCTTTATGGAAATATTGACTTTCTTGTGCACTTCTTCATATTTTGTGTTTATTTGCTGTGCATGTATTAGCAATGTTTTCCCCAACTCTGTTAAATGTATATGTTATATTCAAAATAACAACTTATTAGTGTCTCTTTTCTTGCTCTGGGTATCCCTCTTTCATCATATCTCATCCTTCTGCTCCTGTCTGGTTTCCTTGTCCTGTTGCAGAATACACACACACACACACACACACACACACACACACACACACATTTACTTTTTTTTGAGACAGTCTCACTCTGTTGCCCAGGCTCGGGCACAGTGGTGTGATCTTGGCTCACTGCAACCTCCGACTCCGGAGTTCAAGAAATTCTCATGCCTCAGCCCCCCGATTAGCTGGGATTACGGGTGTATGCCACCAAGCCTGGCTAAGTTTTTATTTTTAGCGGAGATGAGGTTTCACCATGTTGGCCAGGCTGGTCTTGAACTCCCGACCTCAGGCGATTCACCCACCTGGGCCTCCCAAAGTGCTGGGATTACAGGTGTGAGCCACCACTCCCAGCCAAGAAAAAATTTTAAATTACACATTTCTAAAATGGACATTATTTGTTGATATTTTGATGAGGTAATATTTTTGCAGAATTATAAAAGTGTAGTTTGATGCACTTCTCATTTCCAATAATAGCAGTTAAGAATTTCCAATATCTAGTTTATGATTATTTGTATGAATCTATTCTTTTTTATTTTCCTGGAGACACTTAGTGTTCTCTTTACGACCTGCCTTCTTCAATTTGTAATGTCATCACACATTTTCAAAATTTCACATTCTATAACTCCTAAAATTTGAATGTTTCACATCCTGAATTCCTCATTTCATTTTTATGTTTCTTGCATTTACTTCTGCTCTTCTCTGTCGCATTTTTTGTTTTTATTGTCTCAAAATTTCTTCAATTTTAATTCAAAGGGACTACTAAATGCATAATTTAATTTTCAAGATTTTTTTTTTCAAATTGCTTTTTCTCATTCTCTTTCTTCCTATTTTAACAGCCTGCTACTATTTATAGGTAAGATGAATCATTTTCCATCTCTTCGTGAAGATTATGTTCCTGTAATAGTGAAGTTCTCTTCTGTTCTCTCTATTGTCTTGTTTTCCTTTTGGTTCCTTGAAATAAAAGAATGTTTAAATAAAGGTATGTTTTTTGCTATCAAAAATTCATATCCAGAATACACAAGAACTTTTACAAATCAGTAAGAAAAGAGAAATTCCAAATTAATAGTGGGTGAAATACTTCAACAAAAACTTCAAAAAAGAGTATGCCCGAATATCTAATAAGCATATAACAATGTGTTCAGTGTCATCAATCATCAGAGAAATGCAAAATAAAACTGCAAAGTGATACACCTACACACACTCCCAGTCCCTAAAATTCTAAAATTCAAGATTGATAATAACAAATATTGACAAAAAGCATGGAGCAATTGAAAGTTGCAGTAGTAGAATATATCCCATTTGAGAAAGCCATGTCACAATTAAGTCCAGTGTATACTTTGTTTCTTTGTTTTATCTATGACCTTTTTGTCTACTTGTTTGCTGTTGCAGAGATGGTGGTAGTCAAAACTCCTGCTGCTGCTGCTGCTGCTGTATATCTGTCATTTATGTGTTTTTAAGTATTTTTTACTTAATATAACATGATAACAAGATAAAACACGTCATGTTCTTATATGTCATTTATTACAATGAACACTGTAATATTTTAATATAGACAGTTCCATTTATTACTATAAAATAACATTCTTTGCATAGTGTATTTCTTCTCAAATGCTTTATTTATCAGATATTAATCTCAACCCTGTTGCTTTGGACATAAATGTGCTTGCCTTCTAATCAACTTTATCCCTTTCAACTTTCTGTGTATATTTTTTAAAATTTGCCTCTCATATGCAGCCTATCAGTGTATCTTTAGTACAACCTGGATAGCATTTCCCTTCAACTTCTTTACCTTTAATTTCAACACTCACTGTGAATGTAAAGCTCCATTTATTAGCCTACCTATAACCACGTAACCAAACAAAACATTGCTCTGCAGCTACATCTCAGAAAGATCTCTAGGCTATAACTTCATACCCTAAATAGAGATCACAATATCTGTCTCATTTTTAAAATTTTTAAATACATTTTTGGCTTTGTACATGGAATTCTCTTTTTTTATCCCAGCTATACAAGGTAGGCAACTGGAACTAAACTAACGCTCTGGCTTGGGATTCAGAAATGTTCATAATACTGCTTTCAGTTTTCTTCATCAGAGCTATTCATAGGCCAGGGTTGTGATGCCAACATAACCAAACTGAAACGGTTAAATATGGCGGCTTAGCCCAGAACAACTCTACTGTGATGTCGCTTGTCCAGTTAGGATGGCAAATCATAATTGCAATGTTTGAAATACCTTCTGAAATACTATTTTATGTGTCTAAGAGTGGTGTGTGAGTCTGTGTGTGTGTGTGTGTGTGTGTGGTCAGAGATCAAAAATGGTGAAAGTTTTTCAACGTATTTTTTTATCTATCCCAATATCCTATTCATTACCAAGTTTGTTTATTCCTATTATAAAAATATCAACATAAACATCTTTATATGCATACTTTGCACATTTGTGTGAGAATTACAATAGGACTAACTTCTAGGGATTTAATGGTAGGTTAAAATGGGTGCACATTTTAAGGCTTTTGATTCATGTTTTCAGGTTGGCTTCTCAGGCAGTGCAGGAACATGCGATTTTCTCACCATATTTTTGCCAATTCTGGAAATCTCTGTTCTTTCTACCTTTGTTACTGTATTATGTGAACCACATTTTTGGGAGTATCAAAATTTACTTTTAACTAATATTAATTTACTTAATATTTGCTCCAAATTTTTCAGGGATATAAAGATCAAGGAGAAAGATAAGGATAGACTCCAGAATTTGCAGTATAAATAGAAACAGATTTATCAAACATATGGTATCAAAATCAGAACCATACAAATGCCCAGTCCATACTCATATATATTGGCTCAATTATCCTGAAATTGTGTCTGAGGTTCAGTAATGTTTTTTAAGCTCCCCAGATAATTCTAATGTGACGTTTGACCTAAAAACCATTGACTAGTTTATATTCTATGTTCATTTCTCTCAATAAATGTGGTATCCCTGATAAGAAAATAGAATCTTCTAGAAGCAAAAAAATCTGGACTTGAAAGAGGGCCTTAATATAGGATATTAAGTAAATAATTTAAGTCTTTTCTCAGTTTTTATGTATAGAATCAGAAACTTAATAAATGCTCACCTCACAGTAATGTAGCAATATTTGAATAAGTATATATAATAAGATATATGATTTTTTCATTATAATAATAGCTACCTTTTAGTTATATTTTAATCAATTAATGTGTTTTTACATTAACTCAATAAGTATTCACTGACCATTTACTATAAGCCAGATGCTGCTAATAAATTAGAAAACAAAAATAAACTTAAATTCGTTCCTAGAGCCTAGATTTTAGAGGGAGAACAAAAAACTATAAATAAGTAAATACACTGATAGCTAGATAGGTAATATAATAGTAAATAGCATTAAGTGTCATGTAGAAAATAAATCATAGAGATAAAATTAAGAAGTAAGAGGGCATGTAATTTTGATGTAGCTAATCAAATAACTCTGAGGGTGAAATATTTGTGTACAAGCCTGAAGGAAATAAGGAATAAGCCACTGGGATATCTGCATAGAATATTCCATTTCGAGTTCACAATTAAAAAGTCCTAAGGTGGATATTGTGTTGTTGTTGTTGTTGTTGTTGTTGTTGTTTTGGGGTTTCGGGGGGGGGGTTATTTTAGACGGAGTTTTGCTCTGTCACCCAGGCTGGAGTGCAGTGGCGCGATCTGGCTCACTGCAAGCTCCGGGTTTGGGGGGCTTTTTTAAAACGCTGTTTGTTTATTGAGATTAGCTAGTAAACCAGGGACCAAATAATGTAGTGTCTTATAATATAAATTTTCCATTTTATTCCAACAGTGAAAATAAATACTTTTACTTCTTTAAAAAATGTAGTGATGTAAATCAACTTTTTTTCGTATCTGTCACCCAGGCTGGAGTTTAGTGGTGCAATCATATTAGGTTGGTGCAGAAATAATTGCAGCTTTTGCCATTGAAAGTAATAGCAAACACCGCAATTACTTTTTCATCAACTTAGTAACTCACTGCAGCCTCAAACTCCTGGCCTGAGGCAATCTTCTCATCTTGGCCTCCCAAAGTGCTGGCATTACAAGCATGAGCCATACCTGGCATTTTTTTTAAAAGATCACCAGGGAGTGGTGTAGAAGGCAAGAGTGAAGGGGAAGCATGTAGTTATAAGGCACTTGCATTTGTTGTTAATTCCACTAGAGCTATATTGGTGAAGGTGCTGAGAAATGAATATTATATATATCTATATATATATACTTTGAAAGTCAAATCAGTTTGATTTGCTGATGGCTAAGATGTAGAGTTAAAAATAGTATGATAAATCCAAAATAACTCCAAGTTTTATTATATACTGAACAATGAACTTCATTCATATATATTATCTCATATATTATATGAACTTCATTAATATATATTGTCTCATATTATTTAATCTTTTAAAAGGCCCTCAGGCTCAGTGGCATTATGCTGAAGAGGATCAAAACATGCCACCTCAATATATGCTACTATTATGGCATATTATTTATTTTGAGCTCAAGGCTATTGAGGAAAATGTAGGTACAGGAAGACTCTCTGATCTCCCCTTGCTACCTAAATGTGGGCATAAAATTTCCCATGAGAAACAAGCCCTCTCTGTACCAGGAAGCAGAGCATATTCTTATTCCCAGAGGTGAGAAGTCAATGCTGAGATAAATCAGTACAAACAAATCTACTAAATAACCTTTATCTTCCATCTCTCATATATTTCCTAGTCACTTTCCCGCAAGTTGCTACCCTAGCCCAAAGCACCTTTTCCTTTGCCTTGACACATATCCACAATGTATGTTCTTTGTTACAATAGTATATAAGCTCTCAGGTCTATCACTTCACTTGGGTCTTTATCTCTTATATATGAAGGCCTTCAGGTACAGGTAAACCTATTAATATCAACATTTGTACACATTTATTCTGTTAATCTCTCATCAATTTAAACCTCAGGTTCAGCCACAAAAGCTGAAAGGGTAGAAGAGAAGTCTTTTCCCCACTACGCTGCCCATTTTACTTAGAAAAGAGATTACAGAGAATTTTATTTTTTGTACAACATACAAAGCATAAATTGTTTTATTTTTTACTTTACTCCACATTTTTGTTATTGTGAGAAGTTCTGAAATGTTCTTGTATTTTACAAGTTTTTTCACTTACTTTCTGATACAATTAAAATCCAAATTTATTTCGGCATGTGATGAGATAGCAGTAAGAGTGGAGAAATCCAAACAGAGGTGGGAGTAGAGAAAGAAATTTGCACTTAGAAAGCATAAGTTATGAGCAGAAAATGATGAACAGTTTCTTATTTCTGGGTTACAATGCGAGAAAGGAGGTAGTAAAAGCATGATAAAAGGTAGATAGATGAGCAGAAGCTTCTGGGAGCAATTCACCTACCATATTGAGTAGCATGGACTTTACCTTCAACCAGAAATTCTCTCCAAACCATAGTCTTTAATGGCAAAGTTTTAAGTCAAAGGCCTTAAAATTACTAACCTTTCGACAAACTACAGAAAATCACACTACAATGAACTAATTCTTTAGAAGTGAGTATACACTTTACACAAAATAATTACTTTAGAACAAATTGATTAAAGTAAATTCCTCTGGTAGCTTCGAATATAGCTAAAAAAGGTTTAAATAAAATAAAAATAAATCATAACTATTGCAACATTGTCATCCCCTGCCCAATTTAGTCTTTATTTTTTAAATTATTGGATTGGAATCGTAACTTACCAAATAAAAATTACCTCTAATTATTTTCTTAAGTATTTAAAAAGCCAATAATTAATTACTATGAATTAATACATAAATTAGAGCTTTAAAGACCTTAAAAGTCTAGCAGTTTTATATTTTTTATGTTTAATTAGAAATAATTTTATTTTAATTTCTAGGAATCTGTCACTTTTTTGGATGTGGTTTAACCACCATGGTAACTGGCAACCAAGTCTGCTAATATAAATCAGAGAATTACAGCTAGTTGCCTGAAGAAAATATTTTTGACTGTCTTCTCTCTGTCTGCCTCTGTATCTCCATGACTTCAAATTATTCTGACAAGTAGCACATAATATCTTGATGGTAGATACCTTTTCAATAAGAAAATCACAGTAAAGAACATGAAAATAGTTGACAACAATGACCAGATTTTCACACATTCCAGTCTATTTTCAGATTGTTGCTGAGCTTCAGCTGGTTTTCCAGAGTATAAAGAAATAATTTTCCATTTGCATGGTTCTAATACCTCCTCCCACTCTCTCTCTTTTACTATTCAAAGGAACTTAAGGTCTTACGTGTCATGGGTTGCGTTAATAGTAAACCTCAAAGTGGGCCGGTGGGTGTTAAATTTTCTGAAATACTTTAGTATTTGGGAGTTTGGTTTGGTTTGGTTTGATGCACTATCATCTATACTTAGGAAACAGAAATTCTAAAGTAAATGACATTAACCACCTTTTAAAAAGCTTGGCTTCAGGGATACTTCATAACATGAAAGAGGGAAATCTCTGAGAGAGAGAGTTAGAACAATGGCTCATTGTTCTGTTGTACACAGCAAAGGTTTCCCCAGTGGACCACCTGTATCACTATAATTTTAGAATAGTACTACTGATTTGCAGCCCTCTCCAATTCTAACAGAGTTTGAGTTTTGGTCTTGGCTCAAGTAAAAAGTCATTTCATATTATAGGTGTTGATCTCATTCTTGTCGTCATTTGGTAGTAATAAACATTGCAACAAGTTGTATTGTCTCTCCTTCCTCCATTAACACCTCACTTCATGAAAGTTTTATTAGCTTTTCTGGACACAGCTGGTAATGTAATATGAAATAGTAGAGTTTTACTGTTACAAGCTGATCTTGAATTGACTGCATGGAATGCTCTAACCCTTCTCTCAGGCATTCTGGAAATGAGTCTAAGTGAAGGAACTAGCAGACCCGTGAAGATAGCATGACCCCTCTCCAGAAATCAGATGATCAATGAGGCTGAATAAGCCTATGAGAGAGAACATTATAACACGACACTAAAGAAATAAGCTGGAACCAGAGCTTGCAAGATCTAATCAAGCATGTTTAAGATTCTGTTCTTATTTACACAATACCAGGAAGCCACAAAAGGATTTTAACTGGAAGACGCATGGTCTTATTTTGGTTTTGGAAATATCATTTTGGCTGAAAAGGAATAAGACAAGAATATGTACAGAGTCAAAACGAATAAATGGTAACATGAAGCCAGAATTGGGTCACTACAGGGACCATTCTAAAGTTGTTCCACACCGATCAAAATCTTCCTCTTCCTACAGAATGAAACGTGAAACTCAGTCAAAAGAGCACCCTTTGAACTTAAATCTTTCATCATATGATGAAATTTACATATTAATTTACAAATATTCTTAGAGAGGATGTGAGTTGTAGTTTAGTGGGTATATGGTTATAGTTCGGCAAAATAAGAAGAGTTCTGAGGATTGGTTGCACAACAATATGAATGTGTTATACATTATGAATTCTACACTTTAAAAATGATTAAGATGGTAAGTTTTATGTTATGTATATTCCACCACAAATAAAAATTTTCAAAAATTACAAAAGTGTAGAGATATTTGTGAATCATTCAAATGTTTACAAAACACTTAATATGCATTTTAACAATTTGATCTATATCAAATGAGCAGTATGAGTCTCATTAATAATTTAAAATACTGGAACTCAGAGCAGTTAAATAAATTGTTTGACATTAAATAGATCTGTAATTGGAGATAGTAATTTAATTCATGACTTTTGACACATAATCCCATAATGTCTCTACTGCCCCCAAAAGGTTCTGAAAACGTGTTTTATATTGAGAGAAAGTTGGGGTTTCTGGTTTTATCATTGAATAAAAAGTTACAAAGAGTATGTCAGAAGTCAGACAAGAACAAATAATATTTTAAAACTCTGGGAGCCTTGCAGTCAAATTCAACTACCTAAGATTATATTTTCAACTGTGCTCCTCTCTGCCTTGTATAATAACATCCCATTTGTGGGGGAAAAATACTAGTATAGAATGAAAAGACAACATCACTCACCTTATCACAAGTGTCACAAGTATTAGGAAAACTAGTGAAAGGAAAAGGAAACAGGCTCAGGAAAAGGAACCAGTCTCAGGGAAAGAAGAAAAAAAAATCGTGTGGGGCCAAATGAAGACCATCTAAATGAGAACTAGCAGATGCAATTTATTCAGAGCTTGCTGTCCAAGGAAGTCAGACACCATCACCTACCTCTGGCAGAGACTCAAAGTCAGGGAAAGGAGTAGGAAAGCTTTATTGTGAACAAAAGGAAAAGACTTAAGCTGTGCTCTGGGGGTTGTTGGCAGAGTGGGATCCAGGCTACCTAGAAGCAGGACATGTGATTGGTGTGTGGAACATACAAGACTTTCTCTGGTCCTGAGTAACAAAAATTATGGCAGCTGATGGTCATTGACCAAGTCCTGCCTGTTCTGTGCTGAAGCTGCAGACTGTGGTTTGACTTCTTGGGCTGGTTGCTATAGAGATTATATGTATGATTTCTATTTTCATATATGATCCATTGTACATGCATTGCCTCAAGCACATGGGAAAGATTCAGAGATTTCAGATTAGAAATAAATGAGGGAAAATATGTTAAAAGTTCTCCGTGTGGCGGCAAAAGCTTCGATAAGAGTCAAAGTCCAAGGTAACCTAAAAAGCAAAGTATAATACCTGAAAAATATTGAATATTTTAAATAATTAAATGATACTTTAAGCCAATGTATACAGTCTTAGCCCAAGAAGAAAGAAAAAATAAAAATAAATCAACAACAAAGTATGTTTTTTTCTAATTTCTCAATATATTAACCAAAAATGAATTCTAGAGTATCTCCTAAACACTTGTCAAGTTCTCAGTTTCTAACAACTAGAAATCTCCTTTATTCATTTAAGGAAGAAATCTTTCAGGCATACACAATTTACGAAAAGAAATTATGAAAAAGCATAAGTTGTAATACATTCAGTGTTTTCAATATAGTTATTCTTATGAAATATGTAGTCATTTAGTTATCTCATATCTACCTAGCTACTTTTTTCTTCACTGTTAGAGAAGTCAATCCATATAAGACTAAAAGCAGTCTTTTTAAAACCATAAAATTATCATTAGAATATTTTAGTAAAATCATTCCAACTTAAGAATTAGTCCAAGGGAAACAATTTTTCCTTGTTTCCTCCACTCTTCCTCTGTCCTTTATTTTCTCTTATTTTCTCTTCATTTACCTCTTTTCCTGCCTCATTTTCATTATCCCTCTTCAGTTTCCCTCTCCCCCTTACATCTTTCTTTCCTTCTTTTATTCTATCATAAAAACATTTTATTTTATCCTTTGTTATTGCATTAATTATGTTTTTTTCTTTCTATGTTTTTTGATGCTTTGAAATCTTGGCCTTTGTGGCCTGGGAAAGACTGCCCCTCCCAAGGCAAGCAATTTCTAGAGATAGTTATGGACTCACTTGCAAGTGTGGGTTTCATGCCTTTCAAGTGCAAACCAACCAATCTAAAGCCCATATCCCCCAATCACCTCCTTCATTGGGCTCTCACAAGGTTCTTACACTCCAGATCCCTATTTCCCTATTCTAATTTTCCTGGGTCCAGATATCAGACAACAAGAAAGAGCCTCTGTGTTAGCCCATTTGTTTTGAAATAAAGAAATACCTGACACTGGGTAATTTATAAAGAATAGAGGTTTATTTTGGCTCACAGTTCTGCAGGCTGCACGGAAAGTGTATTGCTGGCATCTTCTCCTGGTGAGGGCCTCAGGAAGGTTGAAATCATTGTAGAAGGAAAAGAGGAAGCCAGCACATTACATGGTGAGAGGCAGCATGAGAGAGAGGGAGGAAGGGCAAGGCTCTTTTAAGCAACCATATTTCACATGAACTCACACAAAGAGAACTCACTTATTACCTCGAGAACAGCACCATTCCATTCATGAGAGAACCATTCCGTGAATAAAAGACCCCCACAAGGCCCATCTCCAACATTGGATGTCACATTTCAATATGAGATTTGGAGAGGGAAAAAACATTCAAACCATATCAGCCCCTATGCCCAGAATCCACTGAAGTTATTTAAACTAGCCAATTTTAAACCCGTCTTACTTTGACTTTCTCGTGAAAACCACATTAAAGGCTCTTGCCACATTTTCCTCCAGCTCCTGCTAACTCCTGCCTGCCCTTTGTGCTTCCCTGCATGGCCTTCCATGGTATGGTGTGCCCCTCCCTCCTCTTAAAAACACTAAATTACAATCTTTTTAATAGTCATTGTCTCTTGATCTGTTGCCCTGACCATCCCTAAATAATAATAAAATGTACATTTTGAAACAGGGATATCTGATGGAAAGGAGGGCAGTGGATTGTTGAGTGAGAGGAAAAAAGTCAGCACAGCAATCTTTTATAGACTTTCTTTGAGTTCAAACAACTGATTGGTGTTCTGATGAATTCTCAAGCCGTGCATGTATATAGTCCTTAATGAGCACTAATGCACTGACCTTGTTTGATAAAAGCCTTCCGAAGTAAATTTATGGTAGATGGAAAATTACACTTAAAGCATCTGAAACACTTTTAATTTTCTTATCCTCAGAAAATAATAGAGAATTATCTGACTTACCCCTACAAATTGTTATTCATTTTTAGAAGAAATTGAATAGCCTCATTCTTCAAAATAGCCAACCTATAGGAGCACCCAAATAATTTAATCTTCTCCATCAGAATGAAGGATAAAGGCACAAAGACATTTTACTAGGGACACATACACAAGAAAAGCATTCCATAAAATTGCCAAGAATAGAGTGCATGTTAATAGGGAATATAAAGCTGGTTGGTGTCAAAATCAGTGTTCTCCAAAGATTTTTGGTGAACTATCTCCTCAATACAAAATCCTGACGCATTCTCCAATATATTAACTTATTTCTGAAGCATAAGTATGCGTTCTCTGTCAGTCTACCAATTAAATAGTAGTGAAGCATAATTTATTTTCTAATTTCTAGATTGACACAGATAAATAGAATATATTATGTTCTTTCTACACTTCATTGCTTCATTTATGACAATCCCTCCGGTGAACCAGCCTCCTTTTAGAATATGTTAGGCAATCTATAGCTTGCAATCTAGTCCAGATTACTGAAACACCCTGTATAGGGGAGAAAACATTTTTCTCACGTTGTTAGTTGTGACACTATCCTGAAAACAAAAGTCAAATTAACAAAAGAAGCAGAAGTTTATTAACATGTTCTATACCCGTCACACAGTAGATGCCTCTGTCCAAAAGTATCTCTTTGTCAAGGCAATGGTTTAGGGGCCTCACTTAAATAGCATTTTAACAAGAATCATAAATCCTTTCTAGAGAGAAGAAAGGTGCCTTCTCTGGGCCCATAATAAGTGCTCCAGTAAGGAAGGATTGATGTCCTGCCACCAGGCAATAGAGGCTGAGGCCGAGTGTTCCCCTGTGTTTCTAATGTCTTTAATTTAATAATTCTCAGTACTTGGGGTAGAAACATTTTTTTTTCAGTTGCCCCTTTGAAACTTTACTTTTAGAAGGCTTTACATATGAAAAGCCAAGATGGTAGCTTTGGAGGGATTTGGTTTAGAGGTTTTGAGATAAGAGATTGGCAAAAAGAGAGAAACCATGGAAGCAGAAGAAAGAACAAATGTGATATATCCTAATGAAACAGTTTTTTAGTCTTGAGAATAGTAAGTTCAATTGAGCAGTTATGTTTCATTCCAGGAGGTGGTAGTGTAAGTGGGTTGTTGTTAAAGTTAATTCTCTATATGGTATAGGCAAACAGGCATTTAGTAAGAAACATTGCTATGGGAGCAAAAGAAAAACAGAGATTAATATCTGGAGCAACCTACAAACTAGGCTTGAGTTTTGGAGGGCAGTTAGCTGAGAAAATTTTCAGATTTGTGTTTGAAATATCTACAATTGAGATGGAAGTAAACAGCGACAATCTGACAAATTTTCCTAGATTATAGTTTGTACCAGATGTTTCTGTGAACTTTTTGTCCATAAATAAATTTATGTGTGTTTTCTCTGAAGTTAATATCAAGTTGTCTAACTTTAGCTTGTAGGGCTTCAGAAAAGCATGGTTTAAATTTTAGTGATTTTAAGTCAGGAAACTGGGAGATAAATTAAAAGCATTAGTCTAGAAAGTTGAGGCCAGATAACAGAAGAAACTACAATTTAAAATTTAGTTCAGAAAATGTTTTTAATAAAACTTAACAATGGAGAAGGCTAGAATCTAATAACAGGTATGCTGTAGAGGATTTTTAAAAAACATTTATGTATATATATGTGTATATATATGTTATATATATGTTATATATGTTATATATGTATATATATGTATATATATACACACACACACACACAAACACACACACATACATATGATGGCTTTTTTTTTTTTTTGAAACAGAGTCTCGCTCTATCAGCCAGGCTGGAGTGCAGTGGCACGATCTCGGCTCACTGCAACCTCCGCCTCCCAGGCTCAAGCAATTCTCCTGCCTCCACCTCGTGAGTAGCTAGGATTACAGGTGAGTGCCACCACGCCTGGCTAATTTTTGTATTTTTAGCAGAGATGGGGTTTCACCATGTTGGACAGGCTGGTCTTGAACTCCTGACCTCAGGTAATCCGCCAGCATCAGCCTCCCAAATTGCTGGGATTACAGGCGTGAATCACCGCGCCCAGCCCACATAGAAGATGTTTTTTTAAAAACATATATGATGTTATTATATATACAATGTGTTACAAAAATCATATATATGTGTGTGTGTGTGTGTATACACTCAAAATTAAGCCAATTTTTACTAAAGTTTTTTTGTTTGTTTGTTTGTTTGTTTGTTTTTTAAGATGAAGTCTCACTCTTGTCCCTCAGGCTGGAGTGCAATGGCGTTATTTCAGCTCACCTCCGCCTCCCGGGTTCAAGCGATTCTCCTGCCTCAACCTCCCGAGTAGCTGGGATTACAGGCGCCTGTCACCACGCCCAGCTAATTTTTGTATTTTTAGTAGAGATGGGGTTTTACCATGTTGGCCAGGCTGGTCTCGAACTCCTGACCTCAGGTGATCCACCTGCCTCGGCCTCCCAAAGTGCTGGGATTACAGGCGTGAGCCACTGCACCCAGCCACTAAAGATATTTATAGTAAGACTAATTTAATTGTAAAATAAATTTTAGCTTTAATATACTTGGCCTAATTATTTGCATAAAGTGAAGCAAGCATAGTGATTGGCCACATAGGCTCATTTTTCTTTAATCTACTTTGTTGGAAATTATCATAAGACATCTCAGAGTAAACCTTTAAAACTTCTTTAGGCTAGGAAGCCAAGCCATGGACTTCTCATCAGATTTTATCTGTGGTAACTGGGTAAATTATTCTTTTCTTGAGGTCCCATATTATTTTGAGGTTCCTGGGCCTGTCAGAAAGTGACATTTTTTACTTACCATAATGCTGAAACCTTGTAGGGGAACTGCATAGACAAGGTACCAGGCCAGTTCTTTCAAGAATGTTAATGGTTCCTTAGCATTAATTTTAGTTTCTTGAAGTAGTCTAGTCATTTCAGAAAATGTGACATCCCAGTCAAGGCCCCAGTAACATAACCTGTGTTTTAAATTGTTCCGCTAAAGAAAGAAAAATTTTACTGAACTTATGAAATAACTATATTGTTTTAAAATATGAATACTCACAAATAGTTTTAAATTCTCAAGGAATCAAGTAGAGACAAAGGCAAATGTTTAAATTTTGCTGACAAAAGTATATTTTACCCAATTGCTGCATGCTATATATAGCTTATTAGAAGAAAAAAGTTTCCTTGACTACAGAAAGAAATACATTAAAAAATCAATAATAATTTAAGCAAAAGAAAGTCCTGAAAAAATCATTTTATTCCTGTATCAAGTTTAGTCCTATGTGATTAACTCATGTTCTTCTAAAAGTTGGGCTAGTAATCTTTATGAACCCATCAATGTTTTCATTTGAGTTCTTTAAATTTTTACACAGTCCAATGGTATGATCTACGAAGTTATCAGAAATCTATATTTAAAAGTATTTGTCATGATCCTTTTCCATTAATTTTCTTGAATAAAAAGCAAATTTTATACTATAGCCAATTGTAAACGTCTTTTGAGAAGAATAAAAGTAAAACAATAAATGCCTGTGGATGACAAAACCCTTAGAATAGCTATGGCTAAGGATGCAATTGACAAGGAAATTTGGTAATTTCTAAGGCATACAACAATTTAATATAATAATCAGAATTTTGACTGGTAACATATACCAAGACATATCATAATTTTTAAAAATCTCATACAATTTTGGAGCACATATTAATAATACATTTATATAAATATAACACAAATAAGGTTAAACATTATTTTTTATTTGACAATGCTTCCCCTATAATTTAAGATATCAAATGAGCCTGATATGTCTCTTTTGGACTTCTGTCTCTTTTTTTGAATGTCTAAAAGTTAGTTTGAGGTCAAAAAGACTTAATTTAGAATTTGAAATCTGATTTTGAGAAGCTTGTCAAATGTGTCAAAGGTACAAAACACTTTTTCACAATAGGATCACAGGTCACTGTGAAATAATCATCATTTATTTAGTCAAAGTGATAATTAACAGATTCCAAAAAGTAAAAACCTTTACTCTCTGATTGGTAGGAGACATAGTTTTTTGAAAAAAAGACCTAATAAAGATAGGGTAAAACAAACATTTCTCTCTGTTTTTATTTTTATTTTTGTAGTTTTCTCAAAAGGAAAACCAAAGTCTTCTATTATCTCTTATTAATAATATACAAAAAAATCATATTCAAAAGAGAAAATCAAATTCTATCTTTGTATCAGTTGTATTATTCATACTAAATATAATTTCAATAAAACCTTATAAATAAATCCATCCAATCTTAATTAGTTTTGACCACACAAGATTTCTCTAAACCTTTTACTATGTCTTATAATGTTTTTCAATTTTCCTTTTTCTCCAACTTCTATATCCACTTAGTTTATTTAATTGCTTCCTTTCTTCATTTATTCTAAAGTGACATATAAACTAGAAAAAAATCACTTTTTTAACAAAAACATAGTTTCAAATGTCATAAACTCCTTTATGAAAAAGTATTACATTTATTATATAGTCTGTATACAGAATTGTTTCCCTTTTTATCGCTACTTTTAGTGACCACATATTAGCCAGAATTTTAATTTTTAGGAATCTTTATAGTGAATACCTAAGAAGTGGATAATTTTTAATTGTCAGTCATGTACTAGCAATTTATTAATACACATTTTATGATTTTTAGAAATACAGCTTTTTAATGGAATTATTTTTCAACGTGGAACAGAATATATTTACTAATATATCTAAAGATCTTTTGTCTTTCTGAAATAAGAAGCCTAGATTTAGTAATCAGTGTCTTAGCATTTCATCTTTTTTGAAAATGATGTATATATTTAATGACTATCTATCATTTAACTTAGCTGAGCAAAACGTTTAGGTTATTGTTACCAAAAAGAATTGAGAAATATTTTTCATTAAACATAAAAGCAATGATTAAAACTTCATTTATAAGCTTTATCTCACTTTCATCTATTTTATTTATTTAATCTTAACAATTAAGGTTGGAAAATTTTATAAGACATTAGATAAATCTAGCCATCATCTCAAGTTAAATTTTCTATTCACCATTTTTATATTACCATATGTTAGGCAAGTACCATAAAATAAAGAACCTTAAAATTAAACACATATGGCGGGATGCAGTGGCTCACGCCTGTAATCCCAGCACTTTGGGAGGCCGAGGTGGGAGAATCACGAGGTTAGGCGATCGAGACCATCCTGGCTAACACGATGAAACCCCATCTCTACTAAAAATACAAAAAAAAAAAGAAAAAAAAAATTAGCCGGGCGTGGTGGCAGGCGCCTGTAGTCCCAGCTACTTGGGAGGCTGGGGCAGGAAAATGGCATGAACCCGGGAGGCAGAGCTTGCAGTGAGCCGAGATTGCGCCACTGCACCCCAGCCTGGGCAACAGAGCAAGACTCCGTCTCAAAAAAAAAAAAAAAATTAAACACATGTATGTTTTGCTAATAGCTCAAGACATAGTTCTTTTTATTAAACCAAGAATTTTAAACTAGTCTTATTCATCAAAAAAAATGTATTCACATCACATGAGCTTGAAAAATATTTGGGCTATTTATTATCTTTATGGGTACTTATCTGCCTTTGAGTTAATTTGGTACCATGTAGACAATATACAAATATGTGTATAGACATATACATACATGTAAATGCAACATATAACATACATATGCACATATATATGCATCTAAAAGCCAAAGAGATCAAGGAGTTTAATACAAAAGAGCAGAGAGCTTTAGATTTGTCTACTTTCAACTCTTGGAGTTGCAAGGAATCTGTCCACTTAGAAATATTGTTGTTCCATGAGAAAATAATGAAGTTTCCTTCCCAAAAAAGGAAACCTCTCTGTTTTTCTTTGGCATCTTTTCTGTTTTTCTCAAGAGGTCCTAGTGTCGTTAGAAATCTTCCTTAGGTTTCCTCATGTGACCTCAGGGATAGCAACTGGAAGCAGGGACAGAGAAAAGTAAATGAAAGAGCAAGTCCTTGTGGCAAAAATTATGTCACCAAGAGGATAAACAGGCAGAGGGAGTTTATAGATTAATAGTTAGCAGGGATTTACAAAGAGAGGAATTTAGTCAACTGAGAAGCCTCTATAGAAAGAGAACAGGAGTCTTAAGAATACACACACACACACACACACACACACATATATATATAACCTAAATATATGTATACTATAGGTAAAATTTTAAATATGTAAGTCTTTAAAAAATTAGCAGATATTAGCTGGGCAAATGGCAAATATTCTTGTGCCTTGTTTCCTTGGCTTTTTCTTTCTGAAATGTAACTCTCTTTCAAATCTGATCTCTGCTAGAATACTACTTAGCTGATCTCCTCTATGTTAACATTTTAAAGCCGTGGTAGAATTTACAACTCCAAGGGACTGAGAAGGCTCTCTTTAAAAAAATACTTTTAGATATAAAAGTCCAAATTTTCAAAGGTATATCCACTTTTAATTGTAACTTAGCACCAGTAAGCCTTTTTTTTTTTTTTTGAGACAAAGTTTGCTCTGTCACCCAGGCTGGAGAGCAATGGCACAATCTCTGCTCACTGCAACCTCCGCCTCCTGGGTTCAAATGATTCTCCTGCCTCAGCCTCCCGAGTAGCTGGGATTACAGGTGCACGCCACCACACCCAGCTAATTTTTGTATTTTGTTAGTAGAGACGGGGTTTCACCATGTTGGTCAGGCTGGTCTTGAACTCCTGACCTCGTGATCTGCCTGCCTTGGCCTCCCAAAAAGCTGGGATTACAGGCGTGAGCCACCACGCTGGGCCAGTAAGCCTTTTTATGGCTTACAATCAGATGCAAGAATAGCATCCCTAAAGAGAGTATAAAAACGTAGTGACCCCTCAAGATCTAAAGTTTCTTCCAAAGAGTATGGGTGCAGTGGCTCAAGGCTATAACCCAGTGCTTTGGGAGACCAAAGCAGGAGGATTGCTAAAGGCCAGGAGTTTGAGCTCATCCTGGGCAACATAGTGAGACCCCCATCTCTACAAAAAATTTAAAAATTAGCCAGGTGTGCTGGTGCATGCTTGTAGTCCTAGCCACTCCAGGGGTCGGAGGCAGGAGGATCACTTGAGCCCAAGGGATTGAGTCTGTAGTAAGCCATAATCATGCTACTGCACTGTAGTCTGGGTGAGAGAGCGATACGCTGTTTCTAGAAAAAAATATGATAAAATAAAATAAACCAAAAAGAGGCTCTAAGAAAGTAATATCCCTCCTTATTAGCAAGGCAATGAAAGTTGAGATAATTAAGAACAATTCCCAAAAGCTGGCACATTTGGACAAACAGACATTTGGGACCCCCAACTGAACTCCCACATGGCTGCCTTACACGATTAACAAAATCTGTGCCCTTCAAGGTGTTAGAGACGAGAAAATAAACTTGCTTGTTAGAAAGCCAAACTTCTTAAGAAATAAAACAAGACAAAAGGAGAACCTTATGAGGCTTTTCCTTCTCATGACAAACCATACGAAGATACAGAAACAAGGAAAACAAAGACCATCCTAGGAAAATGACAAATCAATAACCAAATAAGTATGTACAACAAATCTACAAGAGTCACAAATTCAAATAACCATTTTTTACAGATTTTTTTTTTCCTGTTAATATGAACCTGGAAAGGCAGGGACAAGGAAAAAAATTTACTTTCCTCTCTCCACCAGGTACCACAGAGGGAGAAGCTGGCTTGAGTAAGAAACCTTACCTTTTTCTGTGGACTTTTGCCAGTTCTCTTTCAGGATTCCCTCTATAGGTCCCAGAACAAGTGGATTATCTCTGCTTTTCCAGGCTGCATTGAAAAATTGTAGGGGAGAAATCATAATTTCTTTTAAAGTTCTTAGTTGAGACATCTCCTAAAAACAAAAAGTCAAATTAACAGAAAAGTAAAAACAACCAGAAGTTTATTAAAACATGCTGTACCCATCACGCAGGAGAGGCCTCAGTTTGAAAGTATTTCTCTCTCAAGGTAGTGGTTTAAGGGCCTTGCTTAAATAGAACTTTAACAAAGAGCCATAAATCCTATCTAGTGATAAGACAGAAGAGAGAGCAGTTCCAGTCTTTTAAAAGGCAGGAACATGTGAAAAGATTGTAAAATCTGTTCCCAGATTCTTCTGGTGCTTGCTAGTGCCTTCTCTGGGCCCATAAGCAAGTGTCGTCTCCAGTAAGGAGGGAACGATGTCCTGCCACCAGGCAAATAGAGGCTGAGGCAAAGCATTCTCCTATGTTTTTAGTGACTTTAACTTAACAATTCTCAATATTTCAAGGAGAAATATTTTGGTTTCTTTCATCTGTGATACACTTTGGACATCTGTCTTTACTCAAATCTCATGTTGAATTGTAATCCCCAACGCTGGAGATGGGGCCTGGTTGTGAGCATTTTGGTCATGGGGGTAGATCCCTCATGGCTTGGTAGCTTCACCATGGTGAATGAGTTCTTAAAGATCTGGTCATTTAAAAGTGTGTGGCACCTCTCCATCCACTCTCTCTCCCCACTGCTTTCGCCATGTGATGTCCAGGATCCCCGTACACCTTCCACCATGAGTGTGAGCTTCCTGAGGCCTCCCCCAAAGCAGATACCAGTGCTATGCTTCCCGTACAGCCTGCAGAACCATGAACCAATTAAACTTCTTTTCTTATAGTCAGTCTCAGGTATTGTTTTATAACAGTGCAAAAACAGCCTAATACAACCTGCTTACCTTTGTTCCTTATTCCCTGCTTTCCCCCAGCCCCCATTATCCATTCTTCACACAACTGCTGCAGTGATATTTTTAACATTAGTCAGTTTTTGTTTTTCTCTTTAGATTTCTCCAAAGTCTTCCAACTGGTCAGAGGGTGAGTGTCCCAGATGGAATGTAAGCTGAGCTTTGGTATGCAAGTGATTTGATAAGAAATTGTTCCCAGGGAAACTGGTAAGGAGCTGTCCCCAGGGAAGAGCTGAGAAAGCAGGACAAGAAAGGACAAAATCCAAGCGAGGGTGTCATCACAGGCAAAATCCCATAAAGCGCAGCTTCAGCCTAATCCCACAGAGGAACTCTGAAGAGAAAATTCAGCCTCTGTGTTTTCCCAACTACAAGCTGCACCTATTAATTATCTAATTATTGGGTGGAAGATCGTGGGCATACATTTTCAGATATTTCTCTGAAGTGTGGACCAGGCAGGCTCCAGTATCTTGAGGACATTCCTCCAAACAAGATTCATAGAAGAAAAGTGCACAGAAACTGAAATATGCACAAAAATAGTCATATAGATCCTAAGGAATTGGGGGACCAATATTATCTATTACATAATTCTACTTAGAAATCCAAACTACTTAGCATGGTTTTGTTTAATTAAGCCCTGACAAATTCTACAAAAGCCTGTCTCCCACCCAGCCCCTCACACTAACCAAACTAATCTCTGTTGTCTTCCTTTAACCAAGGTTGATCCCTGTGGCCTATTTCCTTTGCCCAAATTCTCACTTGAACTCCATTGTTATATGATTGACCCTATTGTATGCTTCTGATTTAGTTAAAAATGATTGCTTTTCACAGTCTTTCCCTCATCATCTGCTTCAAACTTCCATACTTCCCAAACTCTTGATTAAATGAATTTGTTTTATTTTCTTTATAGCAGTTAATGCCATTTGAAATGATCTTGTTGCTTTATTGTCTCTAACTCACCTCATTGCAACATAAACTTCATGTCTGTCTTGTTTACCCTTTCAACTCCACCACACAGAGCAGTGCCTGATACAACATAGGTGATCAACAGTTATTTATTTAATAAGCAAATAAAGGGCCATACATGACCTACTTACATTTTATGCCTACTCCACCCTCACCTCCTTGGATTCCTAACTCCTATTAATAGGGTTGCTACTAGGAAATTAAGAACACCTCATCAAGAATAAAATAAGAAGACATTTAAGAAGGAACTTCCTTATCATATAGTGATGCAGCTATATAAGTTATTAGAGTGCACTGCCATGTTGTTTAAACTTCTTGTTTGGAAATCTCAATGAATCCTTGACTGATCTCGCTAAGGTCCCTTGCCTTGAACTTTGCAGCTTGGGCACATATGAAAAGCTGTTTCTTTTTATATAGGGTATACTCTACTCTAGAAGTCATCAATATATCTAAACATAACAGGAAGAGAATACAGCCCAAGATCTCTGATTTATAAAGTGGCATATATGGGAGTCCAAATCAAACTCACAATACCTCAGATATACAGAGAGAAATATGCCTAATTTAGTTTGCCTGTAACCAATGTCTGTTACTCCCCACGTTTCACTATGGGTTAAAGGAAAAATTTCTACTTTGGATATTTTATGTTTAAAACTTAATCCAATTCAATAATTTGTTAAATAAATTTATAGGAAGTCATTTGTTTGGATTGAGTTCCTGCACTAGGCTTCAACAGACAAAACCAAAATGGAGTCACTCGTGCTAAACTTCTTTATTTAACAAACTGACACTAAGTTGTTTATCTGACTTACCAAGAAATCAGAACAGAGAAAGATAATAGCCAAATCCCCAAACATTCCTGTTTTATCAGACATGATAAAAAACAAAACGTCTCCTCTGCTTTAACCCTTAAAAGGAAAGAAACCTGGAGTAATCTAACAAATGCTAGCCAATCTGCTTTGTGTTCCATTTTTCTAATTTCTTCAGCCCTTTCTGCCTATAAAGCCAGTCTCCTCTGCTCAGCTCATCTGAGTGCCTTTTGTAAATCTTTAGATGAGAAGCTCCCTGATTCACAAATTGCTAATGAAGGCCAATTAGATATTTTAACAAAATTTGTTGAATTTTTGTCTTTTAACAAATTTAAAGAGCCTTTCAAATTTGACAAATTTAAATTATATTAATAATTTGAATAATGTAAATCCAGTTTTGTGATTTAAGATTCCATTTAGACAATGATCAGTCTTACCAGGAAAAATTTCTCAGTCACTCAAATATCTCAGGCATAGGCCTCTTTGTCTGGCTCTTTCCCAGAGTGAGATATATATCTAGGAAAGAAAGCATGTGCCTCATGTACACATCTGGCCAGAGGAAAGGCTCAAGGCCCTTTATTGTGATGTCCTTTGGCTTCAACCCAGGCTATGCCACTAATCCATGCTTCTGCTGCACCCAGATGAGCAAAGTATATGATTGATATCACTCAAAGTCTTATTTTTCTGTACATTTTCATTTGGCCTATGTTCTAAGATTTTTTTATTGCAGGTAGAAGATATAAAAAGTATAAAAAGACATTTTTAGAGAATGTGCATAGCTCAATATTTATATGTGAAAATAGGTAATTAACAATATTATTGAAATCATATACTGTATATTTCTTAATATAATGTGCATGAAAAATCAAAATTGTTTCATTTATATTACTACATATAATTTTTTCTTTCACATTTTTGTCACACTCAGAATTCTAATATTTTATAATTATAGTCTTGGAAATCAATAAATTAAACTTTCCATTTTACAAATGAAAAAGCTATGACATACAACAGGATATAAGAATTTTTTTTAAGTGTCAGAAATCTGGGAGTTTCAAATGTGGAATCTAGGTCCTAATTACCGATATAATGTATTTTCCTCTATCTACTCTGTGTGTGTGTGTGTGTGTGTGTGTGTGCACGTGCATATATAGACTGATGCAGAGAGAGAGACAGAGAACACTTTCTTTTATACATTCATTTATTGATGGCTTATTCCATACCTTTGTTATTGTAAACAATGTTGCAGTAAACATGGGAGTATAGACATCTCTTCAACATATTTATTTTATTTCCTTTGGATATATACTCTGTCGTGGTATTGTTGGGTCATAGAGTAGTTTTATTTTTTTTTAAGGAACTTCCATATTGTTTTCCGTAATAGCTGTACTACCTGATGATCTTAGCAACAGTGTACCATGGCTCCCTTTTCTCCACATCCTTTCCAACATTTATTACTTTTTTCTTTCTTTCTTTTGGTAATAGCTTTTCTAACAGACGTGAGGCAATATGTCATTGTCATTTCAATGTGCATTTCTCTTGTGATTAAGGATTTTGAGCATTTTGTTATATACCTGCTGGTTATCTTTTGAAAATTTTCTGTACAGATCCCTTGATTATTTTAAAATCAGGTTATTTTTCTTACTACATGGTTAAGTTCCTTACATACTTTGGATATTACCTAGTTATATGATATACGGTTTGCAAATATTTACTCTCATTTCACAGGTTGTCTCTTCACTCTGTTGATTGTTTCCTAGGCTGTGCAGAAGCTTTTTAGTTTGATGTAATCACATTTATATCTGTGCTTCTTTTGTGTGTGGTTTTGAGTTCATATCCAAAAATCATTGCCCAAACCAATGCCATCAAGATTTTCACCTATATTTTCTTCTAGTAGTTTTACATTTTCAGGTCCTGCCTTTAAGTCTTTATCCATTATGAATTGATTTTTATACATGATCTGACATAAGGGTTTAATTTCATTCTTCTGCATATGGATATCCAGTTGCCCCCAAACAACTTATAAAGAGATTGTCCCTTCCCCATTTTGTGATATTGGCACCTTTGTCAAAAATCAATTGACCAGAAATATATTAATTTCTGGACTCTCTTTTCTGTTATATTGGCCTGTCTTTCTATTTATATGTCACTACCATACTGTTTTTACTATAATAGCTTTGCAGTATATTTTGAAGTCAGGTGGTATGATGCCTCCAGGTTTGTTCTTTTTTCCTCAAGGTTGCTTTGGCTATTTAAAGCCTTTTGTAGCTCTATACAAATTTTAGGATTGCTTTTCCTTTCCATGAAAACTGTCATTGTGGTTTTGCTAGAGATTGCATTAAACCTGTAGATAGCTTTGGATAATATGGACATTTAAATAATTTTAGTTCTTCCAACTCATGAACAGAGGATATCTTTCCATATATTTGTGTTTTCTTCAATTTCTTTCATCAATGTTTTTTAGTTTTAGTGTGCAGATCTTTCATCTTTGGAAAAATTACTTTATTCTTAAGTATTTCATTTTTTGTTAGCTATTGTAAATGAGACTGTTTTTATTGTTTCCTTTTTTGAATATTTCACTGTTAGTGTATAGAAAAGTTACTGATTTTATATATTGATTTAACATCCTGCAACTTTGCTAAATAAGTTTATTTTCAATTTGTGGCGAAGTCTTCGGTCTTCTATGTATAGAATTGTGTCATCTACAAACAGGGACAATTTAACTTTGTATTTTCCAATTTGAAATTATTGTCTAATTAATGCCTCATTTCCTTTTCTTCATTCTGTAATTTAACTAGAAGAGCCCCTACTGCTTACCAAAGCTGTTATCCACTTTTTAATATTTTTTTTTCCTCAGGACTCCGTGAGTCATGATTCCATCTTCTTATTAGTTACCTCTAAGGAGATGATTCACAAATAATCTTTTAAAAAACTTCTTTCAACTTCCTCCTGTCATTTACCACCCACACTGAATTACTTTTCATGTAATCACATTCCTGTCAGTAGCAGAGTAATTTGCCCACTATTTTAAGTATTAGGTGTATCCCAACCAATATCTTGACAGGGCATTCAGTATCAAAATTAATATCTAAACAAATAAATTGAGTTCCTATAATTTTTTTCATCAAACTCCAAAGACCTGGAAATTTCTGGTGGAGAGAAGATGAGACATACAACTGTGTCTTCAGTGATACTCACATGCTTACATGAAAAGAACAAGAATATTCAATTTCTACTGCTTTTTCTACTGCAAGTATATCTAAGTCTTCTCTGTATGGAAATATACATTACAGATTATAAAATTCCATTCTCCTTTACCATAGCTCTGTGATCATAGGGAGGCCAGGACTTCAAGTTGAGAATCATTGGCTTGTTAGAAAGAATTAACAGGTAACTTCTATGTTGGGCTTTGTATACGTTGGACTGAACCTCAAAACAGAGGCTGTGATATTGCATAGCCTATAAAATATACATTTCTAGGGAATATATAAATATTTTTTCATTTATTTTATTTTATTTTATTTTTTATTTATTTACTATTTTTATTTTATTATTATTACACTTTAAGTTTTAGGGTACATGTGCACAATGTGCAGGTTTGTTACATATGTATACATGTGCCATGTTGGTGTGCTGCACCCATTAACTTGTCATTTAGCATTAGGTATATCTCCTAATGCTTTCCCTGCCCCCTCTCCCCACCCCACAACAGGCCCCGGTGTGTGATGTTCCCCTTCCTGTGTCCATTTGTTCTCATTGTTCAATTCCCACCTATAAGTGAGAACATGGGGTGTTGGTTTTTTCTCCTTGCGATAGTTTGCTGAGAGTGATGGTTTCAAGTTTCATTCATGTCCTAACAAAGGACATGAACTCATCATTTTTTATGGCTGCATAGTATTCCATGGTGTATATGTGCCACATTTTCTTAATCCAGTCTATCGTTGTTGGACATTTGGGTTGGTTCCAAGTCTTTGCTATTGTGAATAGTGCCACAGTAAACATACGTGTGCATGTGTCTTTATAGCAGCATGATTTATAGTCCTTTGGGTATATACCCAGTAATGGGATGGCTGGGTCAAATGGTATTTCTACTTCTAGATCCCTGAGGAATCATCACACTGACTTCCACAATTGTTGAACTAGCTTACAGTCCCATCAACGGTGTAAAAGTGTCCATATTTCTCCACATTCTCTCCAGCACCAGTTGTTTCCTCACTTTTTAATGATCGCCATTCTAACTGGTATGAGATGGTATCTCATTGTGGTTTTGATTTGCATTTCTCTGATGACCAGTGATGATGAGCATTTTTTCATGTGTCTGTTGGCTGCATAAATGTCTTCTTTTGAGAAGTGTCTGTTCATATCCTTTGCCCACTTTTTGATGGGGTTGTTTGTTTTTTTCTTGTAACTTTGTTGGAGTTCTTTGTAGATTCTGGATATTAGCCCTTTGTCAGATGAGTAGATTGCAAAAATTTTCTCCCCTTCTGTAGGTTGCCTGTTCACTCTGATGGTAGTTTCTTTTGCTGTGCAGAAGCTCTTTAGTTTAATTAGTTCCCATTTGTCAATTTTGGCTTTTGTTGCCATTGCTTTTGGTGTTTTAGACATGAAGTCCTTGCCCATGCCTATGTCCTGAATGGTAATGCCTAGGTTTTTTTCTAGGGTTTTTATAGTTTTAGGTCTAACATTTAAGTCTTTAATCCATCTTGAATTAATTTTTGTATAAGGTGTAAGGAAGGGATCCAGTTTCAGCTTTCTACATATGGCTAGCCAGTTTTCCCAGCACCATTTATTAAATAGGGAATCCTTTCCCCATTGCTTGTTTTTCTCAGGTTTGTCAAAGATCAGATGGTTGTAGGGTGTGGTATTATTTCTGAGGGCTCTGTACTGTTCCATTGGTCTATATCTCTGTTTTGGTACCAGTACCATGCTGTTTTGGTTACAGTAGCATTGTAGTATAGTTTGAAGTCAGGTAGCGTGATGCCTCCAGCCTTGTTCTTTTGGTTTAGGATTGTCTTGGCAATGTGGGCTCCTTTTTGGTTCCATATGAACTTTAAAGTATTTTTTTCCAATTCTATGCAGAAAGTCATTGGTAGCTTGATGGAGATGGCATTGAATCTATAAATTACCTTGGGCAGTATGGCCATTTTCATGATATTGTTTCTTCCTATTGATGAGCATGGAATGTTCGTCCATTTGTTTGTATCCTCTTTTATTTTGTTGAGCATTGGTTTGTAGTTCTCCTGGAAGAGGTCCTTCACATCCCTTGTAAGTTGGATTCCTAGGTAATTTATTCTCTTTGAAGCAATTGTGAATGGCACTTCACTCATGATTTGGCTCTCTGTTTGTCTGTTATTGGTGTATAAGAATGCTAGTGATTTTTGCACATTGATTTTATATCCTGAGACTTTGCTGAAGTTGCTTATCACCTTAAGGAGATTTTGGGCTGAGATGATGGGGTTTTCTAAATACATAACATGCCATCTGCAAACAGGGACAATTTGACTTCCTCTTTTCCTAATTGAATACCCTTTATTTCTTTCTCTTACCTGATTGCCCTGGCCTGAACGTCCAACACTATGTTGAATAAGAGTGGTGAGAGAGGGCATCCTTGTCTTGTGTCAGTTTTCAAAGGGAATCCTTCCAGTTCTTGCTCATTCAGTATGATATTGGCTGTGGGTTTGTGATAAATCATTATTATTTTGAGATATGTCTTATCAGTACCTAATTTATTGAGAGTTTTCACCATGAAGGGCTGTTGAATTTTGTCAAAGGCCTTTTCTGCATCTATTGAGATAATCATGTGGTTTTTGTCTTTGGCTCTGTTTATATGATGGATTATGTTTATTGATATGCATATGTTGAACCAGCCTTGCATCCCAGGTATGAAGCCCACTTGATCATGGTGGATAAGCTTTTTGATGTGCTGCTGGATTCAGTTTGCCAGTATTTTATTGAGGATTTTTGCATCGATGTTCATCAGGGATATTGGTCTAAAACTCTCCTATTTTTCTGGTGTCTCTGCCAGGCTTTGGAATCAGGATGATGCTGGCCTCATAAAATGAGATAGGGAGGATTCCCTCTTTTTCTATTGACTGGAATAGTTTCAGATGGAATGGTACCAGATCCTCCTTGTACTTCTGGTAGAATTCAGCTGTGAATCCATCTGATCCTGGACTTTTTTTGGTTGGTAGGCTATTAATTATTGCCTCAATTTCAGAGCCTATTATTGGTCTATTCAGGGATTCAACTTCTTCCTGGTTTAGTCTTGGGAGGGTGTATGTGTCCAGGAATTTACCCATTTCTTCTAGATTTTCTAGTTTATTTGTGTAGAGGTGTTTATAATATTCTCTGATGGTAGTTTGTATATCTGTGGGATCGGTAGTGATATCCCTTTTATCATTTTTTATTGTGTCTATTTGATTCTTTTCTCTTTTCTTCTTTACTAGTCTTGCTAGCGGTCTATCAATTTTGTTGATCTTTTCAAAAAGCTAGCTCCTGGATTCATTGATTTTTTGAAGGGCTTTTTGTGTCTCTATCTCCCTCAGTTCTGCTCTGATCTTAGTTATTTCTTGCCTTCTGCTAGCTTTTGGATGTGTTTGCTATTGCTTCTCTAGTTCTTTTAATTGTGATGTTACAGTGTCAATTTTAGATCTTTCCTGCTTTCTCTTGTGGGCATGTAGTGCTATAAGTTTCCCTCTACACACTGCTTTAAATGTGTCCCAGAGATTCTGGTATGTTGTATCTTTGTTCTCATTGGTTTCAGAGAACATCTTTATTTCTGCCTTTATTTCGTTATGTACCCAGTAGTCATTCAGGAGCAGGTTGTTCAGTTTCCATGTAGTTGAGCGGTTTTGAGTGAGTTTCTTAATCCTGAGTTCTAGTTTGATTGCAATGTGGTCTGAGAGACGGTTTGCTATAATTTCTGTTCTTTTACATTTGCTGAGGAGTGCTTTACTTCCAACTATGTGGTCAGTTTTGGAATACATGTGATGTGGTGCTAAGAAGAATGTATATTCTCTCGATTTGGGGTGGAGAGTTCTGTAGATGTCTATTAGGTCCACTTAGTGCAGAGCTGAGTTCAATTCCTGGATATCCTTGTTAACTTTCTGTGTCGTTGATCTGTCTAATGTTGACAGTGGGGTGTTAAAATCTCCCATTATTTTTGTATGGGAGTCTAAGTCTCTTTGTAGATCTCTAAGGACTTGCTTTAAGACTGTGAGTGCTACTATATTAGGTGCATATATATTTAGGATAGTTAGCTCTTCTTGTTGAATTGATCCCTTTACCATTATGTAATAGCCTTCTTTGTCTCTTTTGGTCTTTGTTAAAGTCTGTATTATCAGAAACTAGGATTGCAACCCCTGCTTTTTTTTGTTTTCCATTTTCTTGGTAGGTCTTCCTCCATCCCTTTATTTTGAGCCTATGTGTGCCTCTGCAAGTGAGATGGGTCTCCTGAATACAGCACACTGATGGATCTTGACTCTATCCAATTTGTCAGTCTGTGTCTTTTAATCAGAGCATTTAGCCCATTTACATTTAAGGTTAATATTGTTATATGTGAATTTGATGCTGTCATTATGATGTTAGCTGGTGATTTTGCTCGTTAGTTGATGCAGTTTCTTCCTAGTCTCGATGGTCTTTACATTTTGGTATGATTTTGCAGTGCCTGGTACCGGTTGTTCCTTTCCATGTTTAGCGCTTCCTTCAGGAGCTCTTTTAGGGCAGGCCTGGTGGTGACAAAATCTCTCAGCATTTGCTTGTCTGTAAAGTATTTTATTTCTCCTTCACTTATGAAGCTTAGTTTGGCTGGATATGAAATTCTGGGTTGAAAGTTCTTTTCTTTAAGAATGTTGAATATTGGCCCCCACTCTCTTCTGGCTTATAGAGTTTCTGCCGAGAGATCCACTGTTAGTCTGATGGGCTTCCCTTCGTGAGTGACCCTACCTTTCTTTCTGGCTGCCATTAACATTTTTTCCTTCATTTCAACTTTGGTGAATCTGACAATTTTGTGTCTTGGAGTTGCTCTTCTCGAGGAATATCTTTTGGCGTGGTCTATGTTTCCTGAATTTGAATGTTTGCCTACCTTGCTAGGTTGGGGAAATTCTGGATAATATCTTGTAGAGTGTTTTCCAACTTGGTTCCATTCTCCCTATCACTTTCAGGTACACCAGTCAGACATAGATTTGGTCTTTTCACATGTCCTTTCTGTTTGTTAATTTTCCTTCTAACAGCCGGGACCCTCAGCTGCAGGTCTGTTGGAGTTTGCTGGAGGTCCACTCCAGACCCTGTTTGCCTGGATATCAGCAGCAGAGGCTGCAGAACAGCGAATATTGCTGAACAGCAAATGTTGCTACCTGATCGTTCCACTGCAAGGTTCGTCTCAAGAGGGGTACTTGGCCATGTGAGGTGTCAGTCTGCCACTACTGGGGGATGCCTCTCAGTTAGGCTACTCGAGGATCAGGGACCCACTTGAGGAGGCAGTCTGTTTGTTCTCAGATCTCAAACTCCGTGCTGGGAGAACCACTACTCTTTTCAAAGCTGTCAGACACGGACATTTAAGTCTGCCTCTGGGGAATATTTTTTAATGTTGGAGAATACTTTAGCAATATCATTACAGGGAAAACAAAGAATAGTATCTATAAGAAAGCCCAAATAAAAATATACCAAAATTTTAGTAATAGTGTTTTCCTTTGCAAGGACATAAAGGGAAGTGAGTTGGTTATAGTTTTGTTCTTTGATTCTTAATCCTTGTATTCATTTTCCACTAAAAGCAATTATAATAAGGATAAAAACTAAAATTAGATGATTAAATATATTTTATTTATTTGTTTGTAACTTTGTAAAGGAAATTGCATTAAACGTACAGCTTTGAACTTTAACCTCTACGGTGAGTTTAAGAGCTGTCTCTTTTTTTTTCTTTTAGATGGAGTTTTGCTCTTGTTGCTCAGGCTGGAGTGCAATGGTGTGATCTTAGCTCACTGCAACCTCCGCCTCCCGGGTTCAAGCGATTCTTCTGCCTCAGCCCCCAAGTACCTGGAATTACATGTGTGTGCCACCATGCCCAGCTAATTTTGTATGTTTTAGTAGATGAGAGGTTTCACCATGTTGGTCAGGCTGGTCTGGAACTCCTGACCTCAAGTGATCCACCCACCTTGGCCTCCCAAAGTGCTGGGATTACAGGAGTGAGCCACCGTGCCCATTCAAGAGCTGTCTCTTGATTTATTTATGTACTTATATCATTTTATTCTGGCTCTTATTTCTCATTCATCTCACACGCCTTAGGCAACATTCTGAAGCATATTCTCTTATTTTACATGTAGTTCCTTTATCTAGGCATTGAACTGAACCTCATCACGGAGAATGTAATATTATACAACCATTAGAATATATGTTTCTAGGGAATATTTTTAAATGTTGGAGAATACTTAAGCAATATTATTATGAGGAAAACAAAGAATAACATCTAAAAGAAAGCTTAAATAAAAATATATAAAAATTTCAATAATAGTGTTTTCCTTTGCAACGAAGTAAAAGGAAGTGAGTTGGTTACACTTTTGTTCTTTGACTCTCAATCTTTTTATTCATTTTCCATTAAAAGCATACATATAAAGTATGGCTACATGTATATACAAGTATATAATCATACTTTATATGTTACCATACATAAAATGTGTTCATACTATGTATGTGTTTGTGTTTGCCTGTGTTTGTATTAACTTATATGTAAAATATTTTGTTTAGAAAAAGGTTAATTTTCATGTTTAATTCATCAGTATGCTTTCAACAACTAGCCGTGTTGTTTTGGTTACATCTTATTACTCATTCAAACTGTTGCATAATATTTGATGGTGTAATACCTTTATTATTTCACTTCTGTCAGTAATAGATTCCTAGGCTGCCTTCAAATCCCCAACAGCACAAACAAAACTGAAATGAAGATTCTCATTTCAGTGAGAATTTTACTAGAAAATGTGTATAGAAGCAGAATTCATGGATATATATGGATGGATGGATTAATAGGTAAATAGATAAATAGATAGATAGAGAGAGAGATTTTGTTCCTGAAAAGCTGAAAAAGGCTATTTTCTCATCAGCTATACATGACGATTTTCCATACCCCTAAATTCTACCAGCACTTTCTGAAAATCATTTTTTCAAATGTTTACTAGTTGAAAGTGTGTAAAGGAGTGTTTTGGGGAACTTTTAAGATGACTGAAACAATGATATAGATATCTTTCTTTTAATTTTTCTGAAACTAGGGACAGTAACTAGGATACTAAAATGAACATATAATATGTACAGAGATGTCGATGACAATATATTACCATGAACTCAGTAGTATGTGTGAAGGGGGACAAACCACTGATCACTATAATACTTACATGGTAAATATGTAGGAGAAACAAATGAGAAAAAATAGCTCTTGTGAAAGATGTAGAAATTACAAAATTGTCGTTAGGTATGTATTAGTCAATGTTCTGCAGAGAAACAGAGAAACCAATAGTGTGTGTGTTGTGTACTGTTGGTTCTGTTTCTCTGAAGAATCCTCATTAATGTGTGTGTGTGTATTTGTGTGTGTGTGTGTGTGAGAGAGAGAGAGAGAGAGAGAAAGATTGATTTATTATGGAAATTGGTTCACACGATTGAGGAAATTGAGAAATACCACCATCTGCCTTCTGCATGCAGGAGAACCAGAGACGCTGGTAGTATAATTTAGTATGAGTCCAAAGGCCTGAGAACAAGGAGCTACAATGTGTCAAGGCAAGAGCCAGAGAAAGCAAATTCGTCCTTCACTTGCTTTTTAGTTCTATCCAGACAGTTAAAGGATTGGATGATGCCTGTCCACACTGGTGAGCTCTGTGTCCTAATTTAAATGTGAATCTTTTTCTGAAATACCCTCATGAACATACAAAGAAATAATGCCTTACCGATTATTTCAATATCCGTTAACCCAGTCAGGTTGACACAGAAAGTTAACAAGTTACTCATTGTAAATCTCAGAGGGACAGTTTAAAATTAATAGTTGGAACTGGAGAGAATTTTATACCCTGCAACAGTAGATGAGTCTAAAACTAAAGCAGTAATATCTGTAGGATGCTGGAGCTTTCTGAGTCTCGGAATTCTCAAAACTAAAAAAGCTGCAGAGAAAAGAACAAAAAGTGAGCATCACAAGAACAATAGAAAAAAATGAAAGATGAGTTCCCCATAAAATTGAGAGAGGAGATCAGATCCAGAAGATTTTAAAAAGTAAGCTGCCATATTTATTTAAGTACATGAAAATAACGAAAGAGACAGCCAGGTTAAGCCAGAAAAGCTACCTTGAACTTTAATCTTCTGAACGCTGAGTAAAACCAAATTAATGTAAAAACTAATAGAAAAAGAAAAGGGTCAAGCCCGCAAAAAGTTATAATAAAAGAGAATAAGAAGCAAAATAACATATCTATAGATAACAAATGCATGCTAGGAAATCATGCCTATAGTTAAATTAAAATAATAGCTTATTATTTCAAAATAAAAAGTATCCATAAAAGTACAGGATTATGGAAAAATTACATAAATTTAAATTAAAAAATTAATAAAGAAGCGATATTATTCAAAGAGAAAACTAGAAAAAATGCCCACAGATGAAAAGAATGTTAAAAAGATTGCAAAGGTAAATAAACAGCGATTAGCGCCCTAAAACTAGAAAAAAAGAGTAATTTTAAAAATGAATAAAAGACATTAACTCAATTCAAAAAAAGAGGAAACATTTATGAAATAAATGACGTTTATTTAACAGAGATATAAGAGGGACTTTGAGAAAGAAAAGTAGTTTAATCCAAGAAAAAATGTCCTGAAGCTAATACAAAGATTCAGAATTACATCTTGAGAAAACACACTACATAAGCTGACTCTAAATGAACAATTACTTGACTTCAGGAAAAAATAAATCTACCTAAAGGAACAGGTCAAATGATTCATTTTATACTTTTGATATTAATGAGTGGTTCCAGAAGAAGATGACATAAACATTTTAGTATATTCAAGGAAAGAGATTGAAAGGTGAGGATTTTACACTCAGATTATACAACTTGCAAACAGTTGACAACAGGCAAGAACTCAGGTTAAATTAAGCTATAGGTTCTGCCTAAGGAATCTTCCAGGGAACAAGTTCTACACAATCAAAATAACGAGCCACATTGACAAAGTACTGGCAGAGAACATTAAATATATATTCTTCTGTATAACTAAGAGTATATGAGGTTAAACAGTATTATATAATGAGTATGCCTTAACAATATAGATCCCACAAAGACTTAAAGGAAAAATGATAAAAAGTTTGTGTTCTAACCACAGTAAAATTAAATTATAAATAATAGAAATATATAATTTCCAAAATATTTGGAAAGTAAACAATACATATTTAACTCAATGTTCAAAGAAAAAAATATTAAAAATTGGAAATTACTTTGAATTGAATGACAATAGAAATAGAACATAAAAATTATTTTTGTGTGATGTAGCTAAAGCATTAAATATCAAGCAATTGACAGCACTACACACCTAGACTGAAAAAGAAGTTTTCATTACAACAATCTAGGCTTCCATCTGAGGAGGAGAGAAAAAGAAGAGCAAATTCAACCCAATGAAAGCTGGACAAAGATAATTTAAGAGTAGAAATAAAATAAATGAAAGGCAAAATAGTAGACAAAATTAACAAGAGCAAAAGCTGTTTTTTTGAGGAGATAAATAAATAAAATGGATAATAGATGGATAACCCTTTAGCAGACTGATGAAAAGAGAATAAACATAAATTGCCAAGGTGAGGATAAAAGGGGGACACCATTAGAGATCCGGAAGCTACTGAAAGAATAATAAGGAAATATTTTTAAAAGTGTCATGACATTACATTTGGCAGCTTAGCTGAATAGAAAAAATTCCTTGAAAGTCTAAAATGACCAGAGTTCACTTAAGAGGAAATAGAAAACCTAAATAGACCTTGTCTATTAAAGAAATTATCTTGTAGTTAAAACCGTCCCTTAACACACACCACGCATGCACAGAAACACACACACGGTTTCACTATTGATTTTTACCAAACATTTAAGGAATGAGTCTGCAATCTATTTTTTTTCTCTGTTGCGTCAGTCTATCTATTTGTTCTTTCATCGATTCTGTGCTGTATTCATTAATGTGGCTTTGTAATGTGTCTTACCGTACACTCCCTTTCTCAGCATTAGCTTACCTTCACTAAGACCTTTATTTTTCATACTAATTTACATTTTTTTCAAATTTCTCAAATTTGAAATTACAGAATTGTAGAATTAGATAGCTACAAGTTAATTTTTATAATTTTAATTAATTTATATTTTTCTCCTCATTGATTTAAATTTTTCTTTTGCTCTATTTTTAAGATTTTTTTCATAAAAGACATTTTTTGTTGAGATCAATATTATTTTTATGAATGTTTGCATTAGTATCTTATTATTTATGATAATTTCTTGTCAGTTATTGCTACAGTAGGAAAATAAAATTTTGTAAGTGGTCTTACATATGACAACATTGAACTGCATCATTTCCATTTGATAGGACTAAACATTTTTCTACTTTTCAATACTTCTAAACATTTTCTGTAGTAAATTTACTACTTTATTGTTGGAAATAAAATAAAATATAAAAAACATGTGTTCTAATGTAAACATTATCATACTTTACATACACTTGAATTCTGCTATCATTGTTTTTTATTAAAATAAGTAAGAGAACTATCAACTGCAGAACTAAAGAAAATCCCAGTTAACTAAGAGTCATATACTGCAATCCACACTGTCTTTAATATCTGGTGGAGTAATTATTCCAGTTTGTTTTCAGAATAGCTTTGAGGCCTTTAATATTATAGTACACTTCCCCTGCCCGGCATTCCACATCCCATTCACTCAGGGAACTGCATTGGAACTAATACTAAGCATTAGGGAAGAAAACATCTGTTGTTCTTCTAAAGTTTTTTTTCCTTGTAAAAGAATCTTCCATTACAGAAACTCTCCTAGCGTCTCGCCACCTATTTGCTCATTTCAGCAAAGAATTGACCTATCTGATTATCAAGTTTAGAAGAATGAGCTAGATGTACGATCAGGCTTCTCTTTATCTGAAATCTGCCTGGCAGCCAAAGTTCTGCTCTCTGTCCTTGGTCTCAAGTTCATTGCTAAATTTGATTAAATATAAAAGCTCTGACTATGGCTTTAGTTTTTCAGTAGTAAAATGTAGCTTCATTTACTAATCAGTGTCAGATTTTTCTTAATAAGAAGGAAACTTATAAGACTATCCTATCTACTTTTATTTAAGGAGATAAACAATGAAATGATTAGAAACCCAAAGGCTGACGAGGTTCTTACAAAGACCTGTGCTTGGAACTTCAGGCTCTGAGAATAATACTTGCTCAGAGAATCAAAGACAAATTGAAATGACTAGAAAAACTGCTTCAATTTTCCCATTAGGTAAGGAGCAGCAAAGAATCAAAACAAAAGAAAAGCTGACTATTTTAGGGAAAGAGATAGTTCCTCAAAAGGAATGTTAAATCTTAGGAAGAAATTAAAGAAGTTATAACTTACAAAATAAATTTTGGAAGGGCAGGACAGAGAGATAGACAAAAGGAAATGAAGTAGAAAGGGTATCTGAAAATAGAATGTTGTTTTAGTTGTTAACAGACCAGCTAGTACAACTAAAGCCTCAAATGTCAAGATCAAAGACTGGAATAACTTCCCAGGGGAGATTTAGGGTCCAGGGAAATACTAAGAAGTTATACAATAAAAAACAAGCAGCTAAGAATTGATACAGGTATCTCAGATAATTATATAAAACTGGTAGAGATCTTAGAGAAGACCAGAGAGACAATTGTAAGACACTGTAAGAGCTACTGGGTTAGTTCTAAGGGGACTTCTTCAAAATAGGTGGGATACAGGTATTACGTGTGCCCTGGGCCACCAGGCTGAAAAGTATATTAAATTAGGATTTAATAAAGAATCAAAGTTAGAGAAAACTTTAAGTAGGGCCCATGGCTATCTGATAGGCAAAATTTTGCCAACTGAAAACAAGTTGCTCTGTGCTTTGGGTAGACACACACCATGTAAGGGCACACAGCTCCACAACAGAGATACAGGTCGGATATCGTTTTTTTGTTGTTTTTTTTTTTTTTTTTTTTTTGCAATTTACCACCTATAAAACAAATATGGCTCCTGGGTGGGATTATCAAACTCAAGGTAAGAAGGAAGAATAAAATTTTTTAAACACTGGATATATTTGGCAGATCTATGGTTCTCACTAAGGGAAACTCCCAAGAAAAAAATCTATTAAAAAAAGTTAAAAACAAACAAAAAAGAATAATTACAGTGCAGAATGTGCAGAAATAGCACAACAAACTAGGCACTCAATTCCAGCAAACAATAAGCATATGTTGAAAAAAAAAAATCAAAGAAGAGGGAGGTTAAAACATAAAGAAGAATAATTCAGTCAATTTTAAAAGAGCAGAAAAGTGCTTCTCAGCACATACTCATACCCCTAGGACATTTCAAAAAATAATTAAGGCTCCTGTCCTAGCTCATAGCTCTTGACTTTAAAACCATGGGGGGTGAGATTATTTTTAAAGAACTTCCTTCCTAATTCCTGTGTGCTGTCGGAGTTCAGAGGCATCACATTAGAGGCAGATTCTACTACTATATAATGATATGGATTGGAATGCTGCTGCACCAGATCCAAGTCATTCAGAGCTAGGTTAACAGAGTCTCCGGAAACAAGCATGGTAAAAGTATTGTACACTGCTAGGGCCCTAGTGGAAAAACTTTGGGCAGATTAAGAGTTCCTTCAATTTAGGAATCTTTTGGAGGTAATTCTACAGCAGAAACAATTACAGGGACTGAGGACAAAGTTTCCCTAGGAGGCAAGTTTCACAGGCATAAGCAACAGCAAGAGGTAATAACAGCAGCCAATAGGCAGAGGACAGAAAATGCTTGATCATGAGACAATAGAAAAGCTATGTCACCAGGCAGAGTTCACACTGAATGCTGCACTAGCAAGACAGAGACATAGGGATTCAGGGGGAAATGAAAATTAGGCATATTAAACCATTCTGGATTTAGATTTTGGGTTGAGGCTGCCAACATTGTACATTTCTAGCCAATTTCAGAAGACAGGAATGATTCAAATGTCACTCTCTAAGAAAGAATTAAGTAGAAATTATTTTATACATCACAAAACCAACTACTCTATTCCTGAAAATGGGGAACAATCAAAACAAAATGAAAACAGTAACATAAAAGTTCCAATTTTCCCTGTTTATGATGCAACTGCTTCTCTAATTTTTATGCATTGAAGAAATAAACCAGTAGGCTGGCTTTCTTTTCACTTAGATAAGTTATCTCTTTTCTGCCTCTAACACCTTTGCTTATACCTGCTCCAGAAACTTAAACTGCTGAAAGTCAGGATTCCATCCTTCTGATTCCTATGAACCTCATCTCCCCTCCACAGTAACTGAACCATTTCATCCTTTGGTGAGCCAGCAAATTCAAATTATCTTCAATTTGTTGTCCTTCACCAGGCTTTAGTTTTCTTCTCTCATTTGAAAATGCAGTAAAAGTCCTACGATAATGTGATATGTACGATCTAAAAATTTAATCATTTTAAATGCTGGGTCACGTTGTTTTGAGGTTAATGACACGTCTTGAGTAAGCCTGTGCAGCTCCTTGATCAGGGAATCTGAGCCTGTGAGCCCCAACTCCATCCAAGGCCTGCCTGCAATCTGGTGCCACCTGGTGGCAGTTGTTCCCTCCAGCTTAAATAATAAATGGGGATGTTTCTGGGTCCAGTAGGAGGCTGGAACTTCTGTGACAGAAGCAGTGATTTCAGGAATGTACCTAGAAATGGACCCATTTTATTGGGCCAATCTGGAGTCATCAGCCTAGGAGAATAATGAGGATATGAAGACCCACATTCTCAAGATGTGATTGTCTGCTATTTTCCTACTTGGACTTGTCTTCGCTCCAAAAGAGAAACACTACTTCCATTTGAGAACACAGGTTGGTCACAGGCTGAGAGTTAATCACTAATTACATTATTTCAAAACTTGGATTAACCCTGCGTAGATTATTGCAGGGATTTGCTGTACTATTTTTCTGGCTCATGTCTTTTCCAATTTTAACTTTTAGCTTCCTTTACAAGAAGCTTCTACTAGATAATCACTGCAACCTTCAGTCTGTTTCTCCGAGTCTTCAAGATTCAGCTAAAATATGTTATCTTTTCCTAAATGCTTCTCAGTCTCCTTCCCCTGAACTTCTTGCCCTCCCTTACTCTGTGCCTCTTCAGGTCTGAATAAACATGGATGCAGAACACATCACCGTCTCATAATTTATTGATTACTTATCAGCCCTCTTGATCTTGAGCTGCTTTAGGATAATAACGTATCATCATTCTATTCCAAGAATTGACCACAGTGCCTAGAAAATTGTTGATGATTATCTAAGTATGACTTTATTTATTCCCACTATGTTACACATCCCTAACATTATAGATGATTTCTTTATTGGCCCTCTAGTTCCTTGAAGAATGCTTTATTCATAGTAGCAGAATCACAGCTAACTTGAGCTCATACTGAAAGCATCTTTGTCCAAAATTTTAGCATTTACTTTATTTAATATAAAAGCTAACTTCAGACTGCATGATATTGCTTTCAGCATTACCACTGTCCACATAATGTTACTTTACCCCTTTATCTTATTTTCTCCTCCTTTTATTTTAAACCAATGTTAGCTTTTAATCTGAGAGTATTTTCTGTGACTCACTATAAACAAGACATGGTGCTGGCAATGTGAAAGTTAAAAAATAAATACCACGAGAGTGTGTTCTCATCCTCTTGAGCCCAAAACGTAAAGAACTAATGTTGATAATGTTGCAAATAATGATCTTTTAAAGAAAAGTGTCATGTTTTAAAAAGTAGTCTACAATACTAGGTATTATGTTAATTATTTTATAATGACCTGAAACTGCATATATACTTCTCATACGTCATGGATGATGAATTAAAGGAGGTTTGGGAATATCAACAACCTGCCCAGGTATATAGAATGAGTAAATGTAGAATTAGCACGTGAACATTGACTCTTCAGTTCAATGACTCATGTGCTTAACCATGACATTATGCATCTACATGTGAAAAAGGCAATGCAGGCAATGTAGAAAATGCTGATATGCAAGATGAAGAGGAACAGATTACCTTCAAGTGGACTATTCAGAAAAAGTTTCACAAAGGAAGTAAGATGTGAGTTGGTTCTTGAAATATATGAAGAGGAAAGGACTGGCAGGGTGAATTATAAAATATATCTGGGAAAGAGGTGATTAGATATTCTATTAGTTCTTTCTCACACTTTTATAAAGAAATACCTGAAACTGGGAAATTTATACTGAAAAGAGGTTTAATTGGCTCACAGTTGTTTGGGCTATACAGGCTTCTGCTTCTGGGGAGGCCTCAGGAAACTTACAATCATGGAGGAAGGAAAAGAGAAGCAAGCATGTCTTCATATGGTCAGCAGGAGAGAGAGAGACAGAGAGTGAAGGAGGAAGTCCTACACACTTTCAAACAACCAAATCTCATGAGAACTCTGTCAGGAGACAGCACTGGGGGATAGTGCTACATCATTAGAAACCATCCACATGATTCAGTCACCTCTTACCAGGCCCCACCTTCAACTTTGAGAATGACAATTCAACATGAAATTTGGGTGTGGACACACAGCCAAACCATATTAGATATAAAGCTTCATACTGGGTAATTCTAAAGACAATCTTTCTTTCTTTGATTTCTCATAAATAAAGCTCTCATTTATTTTCTCTCAATATGGCATTCAAATTAATTTACTGTCCCAGTACAGATTTGAGTTCAAAGGGATTCATCTGTTAACTAACTTTTTGCCTGGAGCCTTTTACAGATACAAAAATAATGTAGAAAATAATGATTCTGGATTAGATCTAGTCTGTGATAAGGGACAGAGCAATGTAACTCTAGAGACCAAAAATAAACATCATTTGTACCAGGCTGACTTCAACCACTTACTGGTAAATTGTATAAGAAAATGTTGTGCACATATCTGTGCATCTTTTTACCTTACAATTACATAGTTTAAGAAGTAATAGAATTGTATATTTGAAATTAAGAAAGCAATAGTAATTTTTTGTGATCCTTAATATAGTGGCCAGCGAAGTTTTCTAGCTGCCTCAACCTTGTGCTAATAGGTCACAGAGACAAAAGAATGAGCAATATGAAAGCCCGTATTAATTATAAACTAACTGCAGAAGTAGTATAAGAATGAGTTTGAGAGTCATCATGTTTTGATATACATGTGAAATAGTTTGTTGCTAATAAAATATGCTTTATGGGAAGTAGGAAGCCTTAAGGGAACAGATATTTTCTCCTAAAAAAATACTTTCACTCAGACATCACAATATACAAGGTTCTACTTTTTGAGATTTGTTGGAGTAAGAGATGTTCAACGTACTTTCCAGCTAGTAGAGGTGACACAAAAAGTATTCAGGCAAAAGTTACAGATATACTTTTTATATTCTTGTATAATCTCTTTGGTCAGTGTTAATTGCTGTTTACTAGCCCTGTGTTCTTAGTTTGCAAGGGCAACATGTCCATAACCTTTCAGCAAAGTGAGCAACTCTTTCTATTTCCTTTTCAGTTTATCTGTTATCAGTATAACTTTTTAGTAGTCTGTCACCATATGACCATATCAAATGTACTGCTTCTGTGTGAAATATTTTTTAAATGAGGTGACAGATATAGAAATACTTTGAAACAGAATGGTGATTGAAAATGAAATGGTATTGTCATTACTATTATTTATTATATTATCTTCTTATTGTACATACAAAACTTCCCCAAGATATCCAGTAATGATCCTTTCTCAAAAAAATAAAAATTGCTCATGAGAATTCTCTCACTAAAAGCTCTGTTTGCTTAGAAATTTCTGTCTAGAATAAGTACATCCTGCCATTTCATTTTGCCCTCAAATGTGTCACACACAAAAAAAGGCCACATTATATGTGAAAAGTTTGGCTGGAAAAAACAAAACTGGCTGGTCAAAATTTCACAATGCTAACAAAAATATTAAATTATTCTTCAGGTCTCTCAATTTTTTCTAAATACATTTTATAAAATATGTTCCTAGAATATTGTTTTTTGGATGTTAATAGATATTATAAAAAATAAGGTTTTGTGGCTAAAAATGTGTTAGGTTCATGTAGTAATATAAGTATAGTGATAATAATTTTGATGACTATAATCTTTTGAATAGTTTCTAAGATATGTAATTCTTAGAAAATTTAGTATTTAGAAAAAAATTAACTTTAGAAGTATTATCTCAATCTTGACAAGAATCTCGCTAATTATGCCATTTTGTAGGTGAGGTATCAGAAATTTATTTAGAGCCATTAAGTAAACTGCAGAAAGTCACACAGTTTGTAGCAGAACCAAGATCTAAATCAAGGCTTTTCTACTCAGTTTGAAATTTCCTTTACATTAAAAGGTAAGGATGTTTTATTTTTTACTCCAGACTATTTTAGAGCTGCTAATATGTTAATGCGTTACATGCTATATTAGTTAGGATTCTTCATAAAAACCAAACCAGTGGGAGATATATATATATGAAGATAGAGACAGAGTAAGAGAGAGATTATAGGGAATTGGCTCATATGATTACAAAGGCTGAGAAGTCTCAAGATTTGTAATCACAAGCTGGAGACCCAAAAGAGCAGATGGTGTAGATGCAGTCTGAATACAAAGGCTTGAGAACCAGGAGGGCCAATATGTAAGTTTCAGTCTGAAAGTTAGGCAGGCTCAAGACCCAAGAAGAATGACTTTTCAGTTCAAATTTGAAGGCAGGAAAAAGACCAAAGTCCCAGCTCTTCAGAAAAGCAGCAAGAATTACCTCTTTTTGTTGTATTCATTTCTTCATTTGATTGAATGATGCCCATCTACATTAGGGAGGGTATCTGCTTTATTCAGTCTACTGATTCAAGTATTTATTTCATCCAGAAACAGCCTCACAGACACAACCAAATAATGTTTGACCAAATGTCTGGGTACCCTATGAGCCAGTCAAATTGATACAAAAAACTAACCGGTATACATGCGTATATGTAAACCTTAGGGCTAAGGTGAGACAGGAAGATGGGTATTTTCCAAATACATTTGATGGTAAAATCTATCTTTTTGAAGAAGAATTCTCAAGATCAATGCTCTATAGAACAGCTTTGAGATTTATCACTTAAGACTTTAGAAACTATTACATTACCTCACACTCTCTCCATAACCTTTGAAAGTTTTTACTCTTCCATTTCATTTTGAATCAATGTGCCCTCAGAAAGCAATAACTCTAATAGAACCCATCAGAACGGAGGGAATTTGTCTTTAAGTAACTACGGTATATTGTTCCAATTCTCAACTGAAAAATCACATGATGTATAAATTTAGAAAGGAAACTTTATTTCTTATAAAGAATTTTAGCCTCTACACTGTTTATCCTGACAGGCTGGGAAGCATAGCCTCTAGCAGAGACCATTAGCAGGTACTTTGAAGGAAGAGGAGTTGGCTCAGGGGATTTATGCTAAAAGAGTTGGCTGAATATACATATTCAACAGGTTATAGGAGCTATGCATATTCATTAAGGAGATCCTGATGCATGTGTACTGAACAAACATGCATGTTACATGCTTTACCTGTTCACTTTGGGGTGGAGGCTTAACATGTAAATGCATTACAATCAGACTTTATATGTCAAAAAGTAAAGCAGATACACGGAGGCACTCAGTGCCCAGCCTCTGTCAAACTGCCAGAATGAGTCCATTGTTGGTGATCTCTTCTCAGGTAAAGTTGCTCAGATCACTCTCTTGTCCAACAAACCTGCAGTTGTGGCTTATGGAAAAGGGGTCAGATAGTCAGTGTCTGGGGACAGATGAGCTGCAATTGTTTTTATAGTGTTTATCTTGAGACCAGTGCTTATTTAGCTGCTAGAGAATAGACAAACCTTGTGGCAGTCAGAACATAGTTTTTACTTTAAGTGTAGGGGTGCCTGACTTAACCCTTGCCTGCCATGGTCTTAGGTCCTGTTTATAATTTTATTGCTTACTGCCACAAAGAGTCTGTTCTATGAGTCTCATGACCTCTGTTTTTACATTAATGCTGGTCAGTTGTTACGTCTAAATTGCAAGTGGAAGGGCTTATGATGAAGTGTGTCTGATCTCCCTTCCCATCATCGCTGGGAATTCTGTTTATAAGGTTTCTCTGGAAACCCCTTGGCCAAGAGACGGTCTATTCAGTTGGTTGTGGGGCTTAGAATTTTAGTTTTAGTTCTCACACTAATGACATCAAGTTTGTTCACACTTCTCTGTACCATTGCCTTTGGGTAGTCCTCTTGTCCACTGACAATAGACTTGACCATGTCACTTTCTTCGATCAGTGAGACAAGCAAAGAATTGAAAAGTGATGGACCACTGGAACTTTTCTTCTTTTGTTGATTTTGGAAACCTGCTGGATAACAAAGACTGGCCCAGTTTACCCCTTCACCTCAGCTGACAGCCAGCCAGCCCTCGGAGCTGTGACACCTACTTGACTGCATCTGCTTGAGTAAGTCTGGTCATAATCAGCAAACTATCCATTCAACTGAATCCAGCTCAACCTGCTGATCTGAGCCATCAACCATGTTGTTTTAAGCTGGTAAATCTGGGGAGACTTATTACTAAGAATTTGGAATTAAAAAACCTGATTCTATGAAGTTTTGGCTGTGTGACTCAGCATCTGAAAACCTTAGCTCTTCCTCCTTAAAGTTAGGACAATAATAAAATGTACTTAAAATTGCTTTAATAAAGTAAATAATAAATGTGAAAAATATTTGATAAGCTAGAAACACTGTACATGTCAGTTATTACGTAACATCTTATGTATTATTATTTTTAGTTATCATAATGCTAGTTATCATGTGTATTGTTTGAATAATGTTATTTACTGCCCTATTAACCAAGTTCTCAATAGTTATACAGATTATCTTGTTCGTTGGCGAGACCTATATGGACCTGGTCCCTAGGCCAAGGCAAAGGGTTTAGAATGGACATGTAACCAGAATTTGTTATACCTTGTTCAATGAACCCCTTATGTTGTTCACACAGACCTTTGTTGGACATCTTCAGCAAGCTTCACACATGATAGAAACCCCTGCACAAAACAAAGAACTCCAAGGTCTGGCCCTACTAGTTAGTCTCTCTACTGCATGGGAGAAAGGAGAGGCCAATCTTAGTCATCTGAGGCCTCATAGTATGAAGCATAGTATCAAGCACTTTATTTCTTATGTTTCTTGATTTCTCTCTGCTTTCGTTTCTTGATCTACAAAACGTGGGAAAATAACAATAACTACAGCATAGTCTTGTGAGAAATAAATGAACTGATGCTTAGAAAGTGATCAGAACACTACCAAACAAGTTCTCAATAATATATATCATAAGTGCTCAAGAAGTAAAGAGCTGTCATTATTTTTACAATTTTTGTAACATCATAGTACAATTGTACTGTTACTACTGTCTTATTGCATTATTTTTCTTTGGACTATGTAGTCTATAAAAAACTCTACTAGTTCTCTTGTTATTTTTGCCACATATAAGCTAACATGAATATACAAATATTTCAAACTGATCATCTAGGCAATTTTTAATATTATTTACAACATGTAGGTAAAACAATCCTTGATTATTTGACATATAAATTTAGATAGAAACTTATCAATACAGATTTTGAGAGTGAAAAAAGTATACTTAGTACACATAAATGATTATTTACAGACATAACAAAATATCCCTTAAAAAGCTGATGTCTAAGAGACATCAGCATTTTTGTTCATTGGCTTTTCTCTACTTAAAAACAATGGGAGGAAAATTCTTAACTGAACTGAATTATTTCAGATGAGAGGAAGAGTCAGAATTTCTTTTTTTGTTTGTTAAATGCATAAGGACTTTTTTTCTCATTTCTATTAAGTTCATGGCTTTTCAGATGTTCAGGAAATGTTATTTATGATAGAGCTTGATAAGAATATAGCTGCTGTGTTAGCAATAGACATATCACTGAAAACTCAACTTATTATTATAGAAAATACCATATCTGCCAATCTTAAACTGCAGCCACTAGACAAGGGAATGAGGTCAAAGAAAATGGATGAAACAGTAAAATACAAAAACATAAGCAAGAACATTTTTATTTCATACCAGATAACATGACTCCTTAGCTATCCACAGGATAATCATGTAAGAAGAGATAAATAGATGAAAAAGGGAGGCTAAAGCAAGTGAAACCCAAAGAATTCACCCCAAATCTAGAGGTCATACATTGTAAACATGGTTAATTCCCAGAAATCGGGCATTAACAAGAGGCAGAAAAGGAGTCCTTGAAGGTGTAGGAAGGGAAAGCCAAATGAGTCTATTTTACATTTTTGAATCTACGTTTAGAATTAGAGAAAAGAATCAAAAAGAAAAATGATAACTTGGGGAATACCTTTAGAAAAACAGAAATAAAAACAAAAATATTTAAAGTTATACAAGTACATTGTGCTAAATGTGTATTTTTTGAGTGGGAATATACTTAACATTTTTATTTACTGTAGTCAAGATATTACAGCAATTTACATGGTAAGATAGACATCTGTTCCTGTTTCTGGTTCTGGTTTCTTCTCTTCAAATATTAAGAACATGAAATAAAATTGAATGTATGGTAATCAAAAGTTTTTCCATAAGTTAATATTCATATTAAAGTAGTGTTACATAAGATATAAGTAAGCGTTATGTAAGATATAAATGAGAAGTAAAATATAACTCAAAATTTTTAGTAATTCTGACCAATTAAGAAGTTTCTTCTAATGTAATAGGAATAACAATATCAAGTTATTGGTTAACCAGGAACCCACAATATATGGATGTTTTCTATGGCAGAGTGTAGTATGACATTCTAACAGATTATTTTGATTAGTCGTAAAACAGGAACATTTTATTTTCTTCATTGTAAATATAATTAATCTCATTCTCAGTGACACCACATAAGGTGAAGACTCAAATTTTGAAAATTTTAAATTAGATTTTTGAAGATAGGAACAAATTCTGCCTAGTTTTTCAAAGCTAAACACATTAGATCATGGCTTCTCTTGAATATGAAAGCTAAAACTCAAGTTCTTCCAGGTGAAAATCACTGGAGGGCAGACCAAATAGACAAAGGGACAGGAAGAGGGAAGCAAAACAGCCAACAAACAGAACTCACATTTCAACACATACTTCCTCTGAAATTCTTTGCACTTTAAACTATTAATTTTTCACATATAGTTTTCAACTTGATTAATCCTACAGTGCTCAGATTTTATTCTATTTTTTTCTGTGGTGTTCTTTGCCATTTTACTTACCACTTTAGAATTTCTATTCATTATCTATTTTGCCTGCCCTTCATATATTAACTTGCATTTTTGTATGGTAAGTAAGTACACACAGATCAGTCATATTTCCTCTTCCTAAAATCAGAATTAGGCAAATAAAGACTCGGAAATACATAGAGGTCTTACGAGCAGTCACTCCCTACCTGCTACCAGCTAGTGTAAAAACTGATCATTTACTCTGCCTGGGTTTTGTGGTGCTATTGTATGCCTGCATGTTATGTACCTGGAGTAACCGCAGGAAAACCACACTCAGCTGAAGGTGTGAACCACACACACCGACACATGTTTTCTATACGTACATCGAGTGAATACACATTTTTTTTTTTTTTTTGGTTTCAGAGGGAGTCTTGCTCTGTCGCCCAGGCTGGAGTGCAGTGGCACGATCTTGGCTCACTGCAACTTCCGCCTCCCGAGTTCAAGCAATTCTCCTGCCTCAGCCTCTCGAGTAGCTGGGATTACAGGCATGCGCCAGCACCCCTGATAATTTTTGTATTTTTAGTAGAGACGGGTTCCTTCATGTTGGCCAGGCCAGTCTTGAACTCCTGACCTCAGGTGATCTGCCTGCTTTGGCATCCAAAAGTGCTGGGATTACAGGCATGAGCCACTGCGCCTGGACCACTTTTCTTTTTAAATAAGTTATAGAAATAAAAATAGAACTTAATTCTATTAAATTCTGAGTGCATTTCCACTAGGGCTAATATTAACAAAATATCAAAATACTTTTTCATTGGGCATTTTCTCCAGCTTTCATAATTTTTTTTACTGTTGTGTAACAAATTACCATAAACATAGAAGTATGAATTACATGTATTAATTACCTCACAGATGTGTTTTCATTTGAAGCTTGAGGCTCTATTTCAATCTTACTGGTTGTTGAAAAATTTCAGTTTAAGTGATTATAGGACTGAAATTCCCCTTTTCCTTCCATTTATTGGCCAGAAACTGCTCTCAGTCTTAAAGGCCACCCTCAATTTCTTGCCATGTAGCCCCCTCAACAGGCAATTCAAAAGAGCAATTTTACTTCTTCTAAGTCAGCAAGAGAAATCTCTCTTGCTTCGAATGGGTCTGACCTCTTTTAGTGGCTTACATGACTGAATTAGGCCGAATCAGGATAATTCTCTTTTGATTAACTCAGTTACTGACTGGGAACCTTAATTACATACTCATAATCCCTTTTGCCATATAATATAACATCATCATGGGGGTGCATCTCACTGTATTCTAAGCCTCTTTCAAAGTGAGGTATATTACACAGGGTATGTACAACAGCATGGTGAGAATCCTGGGGGCTAATTCAGGATTCTGACTACCACAACTACAATCTGGATATTTTAAAATTTTAACTTGGATGTTTATGAGAGCTTTTAAACCACATAAAGCACCAGATTTTTTAGAACAAAAATTTAGCTTCTACATCAGCTCAGAAGTTGCCACACATCATGACCACATGTAATTTAATCGACCTCAGGAATCAAATATGGTTATTTGCTCTGATTACATAGAAAAAAATTATTAGCATCTTATAGAACTGTCTTAATAGCTACAGTGTTTATACTGAGAGTCTGGGTAAACATCTAGCCACATAAATCTTTAAATGAGAAATATGAGACTGCCTGTTTCAGCTTTGACATGTAAGAGATTGGAAGTCAACGCTTTCATTCTTACAACAAAAAAGACTAAACAAACTGAAAATCAATTACTTTTTCTTTTGACCCATCAGAGAACTGAGGTCTCAAGGCAAATTGTCACCTCAAAAGCTGGAGAGACAGAAAAATACAGCTGAGATCTGCTTAACTAGAACAGAAGTTGCTGGAACCACAGACTTGTAGAAACACTTAAGTGGTAATTTGCTCAACTGCTGGCTGCCGAGTGTAGACTAGCATGAGAGTGGAAACTGTGGCATCTTCAGTCTTAGGGAGCTCCTCACACTTTCACTGGTTTTACCTCTAGGTTCTATAAAAGGATCTCAGTGCAGATCCAAGAAAGATCTTGTGGCTTTGGCAAGAGGAAGAAAAGAGTAATTAGGAAATACGCGCAGACCCTCACCAGTACAAAGTCTTGCTCTCCTGGGGAAAGATTTTACCCAGTTTTATCCTAGTTTTAGAAAGGGGACTTTTCCCGCTACAGCCCCTATTAGCCTTCCTATCACATAAGCAGTGGGGGAGGAAGGGGGTGGGAAGTGGAATTGCTAGCAAGTGGAGAAACAATTGTAAGGGTCACAGCCTAGAGACACAAGCCCACAATAAGAAGACTGAGATTTAATCAGAAAATTTTATAACACTTCTTTTCCTCAATAACATAGCACTACATTCACAGGATTATATTATAATAGAAGATTACAGTTGACTGAGCTGCAAGACATAGACTCTCTCTGAAGAGGAAGATTTAGGGAAGCCCAAACTGAAGAGTGAAGTAAAAAAAATAAAAAGGAATTACAAAGCCTCTGACACTTATGACACCTACACCTACAGGAAACAATAAACACAGCCCAGCTCCTAACCAGATTAGCATAAAACCACATATTATAGGTCTATTTACCTTAGTTTCAATTACCTGATACAACATATCCAGCTTTCAACAGAAAATTACATTCAGTAAGATAGAACATACTCGGACTGTGGGGAAAAATAAACAAAAACTAAATTTGTTTAAAGGAAAGAAATCACCTGAGGCAATGCTGACCTCATAAAACAGATTTGGAAGTGGTTCTTCTTCTGTTTTTTGGGGCAAAGTTTAAGAAAGATTCATGTTAATTCTTTTTTAATCAGTAATGCCATCTGGTCCTGGGCTTTCCTTTGGTGGGAGGTTATTGGTAAATGATTAAATCTCCTTATTCATTACTGTTTTTTTCAGGCTTTCTAGTTCTTCATGAGTCAGTCCTAGTAAATTTTAAGATTTTAGAAATTTATTCATTTTTTCTAAGTTATCCTAGTTTGCTAGTTTATTGTTCATAATAGCCTCTTGTGATCCTTCGTTATTTTTGTGGCATCAGTTGAGAAAAAACCACACATATAGTGGATATAAACATGCAAAAGAATGAAATTAGACATTTATCTTAAGCAATACACAAAAATTATCTCACAATGGATGAAATATCTAAATATAAGACCTGTAACTGTAAAACTCCTAGAAGAAAACATAGCAGAAAATCTTCATGACATTGAACCTCACAATGATTTATTTGATGTGACACCAAAAGCAAAAGTAACAAAAGCAAAATTAGGCCAGTGGGACTACATCAAACTAAAAAGCTTCTGCACAGCAAATGAGGCAATCCACAAGACGAAAAGACAACCTACAGAATGGGAGAAAATACTTGCAAGCCATATATCTGATAAGCTATGGAAATCCAAAATGTATAAAAAACTCCAACAACTCAACATCAAAAAAACAAATAAGATTTAAAAATGGGTAAAGGTCTTGAATAGATATTTTTCCAAAAAAGACATATGATAAAATGCTAAACATCAATCATCAGAGAGTACAAATCAAAACCTCAATGAGATGGCACTTACAACCTTTCGAGGTTACTAAAACATACATGCACACACATACACACACACACGTGACAAGTATTGGCCATGATGTGGGGAAATCGGAACCTTTGTACACTGTTGGTAGAAAGGTAAAATGGTGCAATAACTAAAGAAAATTGTATGGAGATATCTCAAAAACTTAGAAATATTATATGATCCAGCAATCCACTTCTGAGTATATATCCAAAAGCATTGAAATCATAATCTCAAGAGGCTTAGCACTTCCATATTCATTACAGCATTATTTACAATAGTCAAAAGGCAGAAACAACCTAAATTCCATCAACGAATTACCTAATAAAGAACATGTGATATAATGCATTTGATTTTTAGCCTTAAAAACAAAAGAAATTATGCCATTTTGAACAACAAAGATGAACTTAAAGGACGTTATACCAAGTGAAATAAACCAGTTACAGAAGAATGAATGCTTCATGATTCCACTTAAATGAGGTATCTAAAATAGTCAGTTTCATAGAGAGTAGGACAGTGGTTTCCTGAAACTAGGGAGAGAGGAAAACAAAAGGTTGATGTTCAATGACATGAAGTTTTATTTATGCAGAAACAAAAGTTCTACAGATCTGCTGTGCCTATAGTTAAAAATACTGTGCTGTAAACAGTTAAAAAATGAGAGGGTATATCTCATGTTAAGCATTCTTACAAAAAATTAAAAGTAAATTAATTTAAAAAATTATAAATAAGAATAAAAAATTCACCTGGAAAATGCCCAACTATGTGAAGATCAAACAAAACACATCTAAATAAAATATGGAACCAAGAAGCAGTCTCAAAGGAAATATAAGAATTATTTTGGACTTAATAAAAATACAACCTGTCAAAACTTGTGTAATGCAGTGAAATCAGTGATTAGAAGAAAATTTATGCATGAAATGTATGTACTAAAAATAAGAAAGGTCTAAAATGAGTAACCTAAGATTTATCTTAGGAATTTAGAGAACGCAGGGCAATTTAGCCTAAAGCAAGCTGAAAAAATGAAAATGAAAGCACAATTCAGTAAAACTGAAGACAAAAATAATAGAGATAGTCAATGAAACTAAAGGTAATTCTTTGAAAGTATTTAAAAATTGATAAACTTATCTCCAGGCTATTTAAGAGACAGAGAGAGAATACAAACTACCAGTATCAGAAATGAAGCTCATACATTTATACAATAAAACATTTTTAGCAATAAGAAGAAATGAACTATCAGGCCACTAAAAGACATGGATGAATCATTAATCTACCCTGCAAAGGGGAAGAAGCCTGTGTGGGGAAAAACAACAACAGCAACACCAACAACACAGATTGGATAAGTTCCAGAAAATGCAAAGCTATAGAGATAGAAGACAGATTAATGGTTACTAGTGTTTGAATACGTAAAGTACAAGGGGATTTTATTTTTAGAAGGAAGAAACTATTCTGTGTGGTACTGTAATGACAGATGTATGACACTATGCCTGTATCAAAATCTATAGACCCTTACAGAATAAAAAGTGAACCTGAACGTATACAAAATTTTCAACAGGTCATTTAGGAGGTTGAAGAATCTTAATACAGAATTCAGAATGTGACAAAACAATGTAACTGCATTAAAAATGTATGGGACAACTTTACAGCCAGGAATAAGGGGAAAAACTGCTAAATTAAATAACTTTCAAAATCAATACAATCTATAAAATAAATGCAAAAAGAACTGTACATCGCATTGCACTTTAGTTGATAAAGTAGCTTCCCACAGAGGTGTGGCATAACAATTCTGATAGCTCTATATGTGTATGCTGGTATTTAACAATTAAGTAAATGAAGATGGGAGTGGGATTTCTCACTGTTGAAGTGCAAGATTACAGATAATCAAAGAGAGGAGGTTAAAGAGATCCATATGGAAATTTATTAGAGTTAGAGTTGTAAACATAAGTACGAAGTTTAATTAATGTAAATTAATATACATATATAGACATTTCTAGACATCTGTGTAGTATCTCACTGACAGGGCAGGAGCACCATCATCTTAGACAAACACTGCCACTTTAAGTTTCGGCTCCCTTTCTAGCTTCATGCATTTCAAGGAAATCACTTCTCTTCTAACTATAAGCAGCCAGAGAAAGCAGAGAGTAAAACACAGATAAGACAGCTCAGGCGCAGGGGAGGTGGGGGAAAAGTCTCTTGGGTAATTGCCAATCTTCACCCTCATACAATGAACCCCAATAAAACAGTGGGCCTTAATAAGCACATTTCTTTCCCTTCAAGTGCACTAAAATAGGAAAGCTAAAAGCAGACTCGGGGGTATGCCTGCAGCTGCAAAAAAAAATGTATAAAAAAAGACACACAACTCTCCCTCCCAGATAAGCACAACAAAAAAACACAGAAGCAGTCAAAGCCTCTAATAAACTCTCCCACTTTAAATGCTTAAAAACTCTTAGTCTGTAAAAAAGCGTGCCTCTAACCTAATGCAGCCAAACGCCCCTCTCAGGTTTGTTTTCTCTACAATAAACCTGTCTTGACTGTCAAGCCATCTTTCGTGTTTCTTTCCTCTTTCTTTAATTCTTATACTTACACATGCACATGTCTTTGCTCTGTCAGCTGAAAGGGCCTAGTAGCAACAACATCCTGGTAGCAATTAGCACACTTAACTCTCAGATCTTGGTTTCTAATACTATCAAAAAAAAAAAAAAAAAACTCTAAAGATCAACAAAAATGAAGGAAGCCTCTGAAGCTGTCACAGCCAAGAGGAGCCTAATGGCATATGACTGGTAAATGTAACATGATATTCTGAATATGACACTAGAGCCCACCCCCCAAAAAAAACAGAGAGAAGAAAAAGAAGAAAGATGGAAAGATAAAACGAGGTAAAAACTAAACAAAAAAAAGTATGAAAACTGATTCATTAATTATAACAAATGTGCTATACTAATGTAAGATGTTAACACTAGACTAAACTAAATATAGTTTAGGGCATAGGGAACACTTAATACTAGCTTTACAATTTTTCTGTAAATGTAAACTCTTTCAAAGTAAGAGTTTATTTTTAAAGGGAAAATATTATTTGAACTGTCTGATATGGGCTGAATTTTGTCCCCACACAGTTCATATATTTAACCCCTAACCCCTAGTGTGATTATATTTGGAAATATGGCCTTAAATGAAGTAATTAAGGTTAAAAGAGTTCATAAGTGTGAGCCCTAATCCACTAGGACTGGTGTCTTCATAAGAAAAAACACCAGAAAACTCTCTCCACACCTGCACAGAGGAAAAGCCATATGAGGACACAGTGAAATGCGGACATCTACAAACCAATAATAGAGGCCTCACCAAAAAGGATACCTGCCAGCACCTTGATGTGAGACTTCTAGCCTCCAAAACTGCAAGCCAATGCATTTCTGTTGTTTCAGTATTTTGTTACGGCAGCTAAAAGACTAATAAACATTCATTAGCAGTGCTATCAACTTGAATACACTATGGTTTGAAAGAGATGCCCAAGAAAATTCCAGGCAACTTGAAAAATATTCATCTAATGTGAATATACTCTAAAGATATTAATGAATATGCTATTTGATTTACAGTTGAAATAAAAATACTATGCATGTTTGTACTGTCAGATAATCATGTTTGAAGGATGAACAAGCTTAGCAGTCAGAGAAAAAAGATTTGTGCTTAGGCAGCAAACGGAACTACTACACACTGACAGTCTAATACTTGTGTGTTTTTACCATTTCATAGAGTTAGAAAGTCAAGTTCGATATATGAGACCAAATAATTACCTCACTTGTGATTTAACTATTTCTTCAAAGTAAGAAACATTTGCATGTGCCTATTTCTTTGTATAAGCCTCCCTTTGTTCTGATGTTTTGGTCTAGACTAATATAGTCTTGAAATATGACATCCTCACCAACACCACCATTATGTGCTTTATTCACATTTCTCGATCATGAGAAGTTACACCCTAACTAGAGCAATAGCCAGAATAGTAAATTTATGCAAAATTAACACATAATAGCTTTGCTGGTTGCAAATTCAAATAATGATGCTTAGACATATAGTGCCCGTCCTAATTTAATGAGAACATTAAAAACATTAAATATCTGCTCTCTTTTTTTGACTTAATTCAACAAAATCATTGAAGTGATTTTCCATTTTACTTTAACGAATGGATTTTAGAAAGCATTTCCACCCACTTCAGAATCAACATTACATGGAGAGTTTGCAAATCAGAGTTTTAATTAAAGCTCTTCTCAAAGAATACTGAAATTACATGAAAAGTTTATTTGACTAGGAACAATAGAAACCTATTAACTCATTGGACTCTGCTCACTGAAGGCATGATTTTTAATAAACTTAGTTAAATATCAGAGCATTCTCTAATTAACTGTAATAGCCAGTAATTGGAGTTTGGAGTACTAAACTTATTCATAAAATTTTACACAAAAATGTCTGAAAAAGTAGTTGATGACTGGCCAGGTGTGGTGGGTCACACCTGTAATCCCAGCACTTTGGGTGACTGAGGCAGGCGGATCACGAGGTCAGGAGTTCAAGACGAGCCTGGCCAACATGGTGAAACCCTGTCTCCACTAAAAATACAAAAATCAGCCAGGCATGGTGGCAGGCACCTGTAATCCCAGCTACTCGGGAGGCTGAGGCAGGAGAATCGCTTGAACCTGGGAGGCAGAGGTTGCAGTGAGCCCAGGCTGCACCACTGCACTCTAGCCTGGGCAACAAAGCAAGATTTCATCTCAAAAAAAAAAAAAAAGTAGGTAATGACTAATCATTCACAATTCTTCCTTGGGTAATGCTCTCCAGAAGTAGAACATAAGTTCTTTGAGGGTGACAACATTTGTTTCATTCTCTTCTCTATCCCCAGCATTGGAAAAGCACTGAAATATAATAGGTAGTCTATAAATATTTATTGAACCCATTACGACTTTCACAGAACGCATGAACTCAAGAATTGCTTCTTTTTCCCTAAATAATACTGTAGAACCTATAACACTTGCAGATCCTATGTGAAGTGACTCTTGACAAAGTTTGAAGAAGACAAATTCTATAACGCAGAATACATTGATCTGCATTGCTATCTGTGCTACCTGGCTACTAAAAATTTTAAGCTGAAACAAAAACAAGATTATGTTCAGATCATAATATTTTAGTAGTCTTATTATTTTCTTTGGTAATCACAAAGTACCACCTTTCTAAGAAATGCAAAACCAAAGTTAAAGAATACAGTGAAGAATCCAGAAATTCTACCACATTACAATTTAGCTGTAAAGTTTTGAAGGATTATTAATAGAAGTAAATATAACTGTTTTTTTGCTCCAGAAGGTATAATTTATTTTGAAGGAAGTTTTGAAATCAGTATAAGGAATATGTAACCATTATAGCTGTTGATTTTTGAAGTGAATACTCTGGTAATGGGGGGTTCCCTATTACTTGAATATATTCAAGATATGTTTGACAAAGATTCTTGACACAATCAGAGACTTGAATATATATTAACTAAGGCTATTTGCAGCTTTGAAAGTCCACAAGACTATGTTTATTTTCATATATTTACAACTATCTATTTTACTACTGTATAGTCACAAAAGCACTAAACTTGGTTTATATGTCTTTAGTTCCAGTACTGACAGTGCAGACTATTTTTGGGAAATTGGATAGTCTCTGTTAGTCATTTGGAATTGACAAAAACATTCTTCAGAGAGTCATCAGTAAGGACTAAATATAACATAATATGCATTCTAAAATGTTATATAAATTAAGTATATCTATATATAAGAAATCATTTATTGAGCACCTATATACCAATATCTTTCACTTACTTTTCCTTTAACTTATTAGGGCTACTGTTTACCAGGCAATAAGCTAGTCTCAAAGATGCAAAAGCAAACAAGTACAAAACATCCCTCATAGATCCAACAGATGTTTTCTCATGATCTAGGCATTCAAATTTACAGTTGAATGAAACAATGCTTCAGATTATGTAATAACTTGCCAAGGACTACACCACTATCTGTGGCACAACTAGATTGGAACCAGGTCTGTGTATATCAAGACCCTATAGGTAAGGTCTTTCATCCAAAGAATCCAGATATTTATGTACATTTGATTATTTATTTTGATACAATTAGTATAATATAGGGAGTTCTCTCTTTTCTTCTTCTTCTTCTTCTTCTTTTTTTTTTTTTTTTTTTTTTTTTTTTTTTTTTTTTTTGAGACCAGGACCAGGTCTCACTCTGTTACCCATGGTGGAATGCAGTGAGCTCACTGCAGCCTCGAACTCCTGGGGTCAATGATCCCCCACCTCAGCCTCCCAAGGAGATAAGACTACAGATGTATACCACCATGCCTGGCTAATATTTGTATTTTGTTTTTGTAGAGATGGATCTCACTATATTTCCAAAGCTGGTCTCAAACTTCTGGCCTCAGGCAGTCCTGTGTTTTTTGTGCCTGGCTGCTTTTGCTCTCTTTTATGTTTGTAAGATGTATTCCATTGTGTAATGCCACAATTTATCTTTATCCATCTATTCCTTATACATATTTTGCTATTTTCCAGTTTCTGTCAGTTACTAATATTGCTCATATGAACATGAGATTCATGCTTTCTGCTGAACATCTGTATGCATTTATGTCATGTAAATGCCTCGTAGTAGAATTCCTGGTTCTTAGAGTGTGTGTACATTCACCTTTGATAAGTACTGCCAAACAGTTTTCCAATGTAGTTGTAGCAATTTCCACCCTCACTAGCAATGTTGGTCTCTCTAATCCCTTTCAAACACTGTGGATTTTTCCCCTTCCATCTTTTTCATTTTAGGAAGTCCGGTGATTGAGGAGTTGTATTACTATTTAATAGTTATATCTCGGATGTGTAATAAAGATGAGCTTGTTTTCATGTGTTGATTGGCCATTTGTATATCTATTGTGATGTGAATATTCCAGTCATTTGCCCATTATTCTATTGAATGTTTAATGTGCAGAGACCCAGGAATTTTGATCCTGGCAACCTTAATATTTGGTACTTGAAATCCATTAAATTTTAAATTCTATGAGATAAGCAATATTCGATTTTTTTCCTGTTTTCTTCAGTATTGTATTTCTGGCTCCTAGACTAATGCTTCAGTTATTGGATTTTCAGTAAATACCAAAATGATTAATATAAATCTTTTCATCATATTAATATATATATGACAGCATAGGTATATATCAAGCTATGATTTTAACATAGAGATCTACCTTAAAGCTTTAGTATTTTAAATAGTTGGCTTTTGCCAAAATCAGTTGGTTTTCCAGAAGTTGGAACAGGTTTATAGTAAGTGTATTATTTAATTATTTTCTATACACATAGGAAACCTCTGGGGTGCCATTTATACTTCCCATCATGATGCCCGATGCTACAGTTTTCTTCCACTTTAGGAAATCTCTTTATCTTCAACTTGTATATAATTGTCATATTCAATCATAGTATTAATCTCAACTGTTTTCTCCCTCCAGCTCTGTCTTTTCAGTGCAAGAAGTAGAAAAGAAAACACAGCTCCTTTCAGTTCAACACATCAGAGGAGGCTAGAAATCCAATTTCCTGGTTCCCAGCTCAGTTTTCTCTCTATTACAAACATAATACCACTGAGTGAACTTTAGCTACTATATCTACAGAAAGTTCTAACATTTGGAGTCACAAATCGACATGTGTACAATTTTCTTCAAATTCAGAGGGTGCACACAAAAGGGAAAAAGGGAAAAACAAAACAGTTATCAGGAAGGTATTTGGTTAGGGATTTGATTTATAAACTTTAAGTTTAATTTACTTTTGAACTCCACACATCCTGTTTTTTTGTGGTATTGTTACTTGAAGCTACCAGAGCATTTGACCCAGAGAGGACCAAAATAAACAGAAAAGAGGATTGCTGGTTAAGAAGAAGAGAATAGGCCTGATCATAAATAAAGTCAATGCCTGTGATAAAGGATTATCATTATGGATTCACACACCAACTACATATATAAAAATATCTAGACATAATATATAATAAAGATAAAATGTTTTGAAGCACATCCTTAATAAATTAGAAACCTTACACTAGCAAACTTTTCTATCTGATAGTAAAATTAGAAATACTAAATCATCAAACCTCATCAAATATTCCTGTATATAAGGATGTTGTACTGAATTATACTGAAATTGTGGAGAATGCTGAACAGTACCTAAATATTACCAGCATTACTCACATAAACATTACAAAATAAAATGACACCCTAAAAACAAAGAAAGATATTTCCATAAAAGGAATAAATTTATCTTCAGTTGATAGTTCATGCCATCATTGTATTTTTTGTTGACTATAGTGCAAACTAAAAGCAGGGTTGTAACAGAGAACAAGTGAAATTACCACTAACAACAGGTTCTAAATTCCCTCTCCCATCACATCAACCACAGTACAAGAATGGTCAATAATAAAAATCAGGGCTTGGAGCCAAGATGGCCGAATAGGAACAGCTCCGGTCTACAGCTCCCAGCGTGAGCGACGCAGAAGACGGGTGATTTCTGCATCTCCATCTGAGGTACCGGGTTCATCTCACTAGGGAGTGCCAGACAGTGGGCGCAGGCCAGTGGGTGCGCGCACCGTGCGTGAGCCAAAGCAGGGCGAGGCATTGCCTCACTTGGGAAGCAAAAGGGGTCAGGGAGTTCCCTTTCCGAGTCAAAGAAAGGGGTGAGGGACGCACCTGGAAAATCGGGTCACTCCCACCCGAATATTGCGCTTTTCAGACCGACTGAAAAAACGGTGCACCACGAGATTATATCCCACACCTGGCTCGGAGGGTCCTACGCCCACGGAATCTCGCTGATTGCTAGCACAGCAGTCTGAGATCAAACTGCAAGGTGGCAGCGAGGCTGGGGGAGGGGCACCCGCCATTGCCCAGGCTTGCTTAGGTAAACAAAGCAGCCTGGAAGCTGAACTGGGTGGAGCCCACCACAGCTCAAGGAGGCCTGCCTGCCTCTGTAGGCTCCACCTCTGGGGGCAGGGCACAGACAAACAAAAAGACAGCAGTAACCTCTGCAGACTGAAATGTCCCTGTCTGACAGCTTTGAAGAGAGCAGTGGTTCTCCCAGTACCCAGCTGGAGATCTGAGAACCGGCAGACTGCCTCCTCAAGTGGGTCCCTGACCCCTGACCCCCGAGCAGCCTAACTGGGAGGCACCCCCCAGCAGGGGCACACTGACACCTCACACGGCAGGGTATTCCAACAGACCTGCAGCTGAGGGTCCTGTCTGTTAGAAGGAAAACTAACAAACAGAAAGGACATCCACACCAAAAACCCATCTGTACATCACCATCATCAAAGACCAAAAGTAGATAAAACCACAGAGATGGGGAAAAAACAGAACAGAAAAACTGGAAACTCTAAAACGCAGAGCACCTCTCCTCCTCCAAAGGAACGCAGTTCCTCACCAGCAACAGAACAAAGCTGGATGGAGAATGACTTTGACGAGGTGAGAGAAGAAGGCTTCAGACGATCAAATTACTCTGAGCTACAGGAGGACATTCAAACTAAAGGCAAAGAAGTTGAAAACTTTGAAAAAAATTTAGAAGAATGTATAACTAGAATAACCAATACAGAGAAGGGCTTAAAGGAGCTGATGGAGCTGAAAACCAAGGCTCGAGAACTACGTGAAGAATGCAGAAGCCTCAGGAGCTGATGCGATCAACTGGAAGAAAGGGTATCAGCAATGGAAGATGAAAGGAATGAAATGAGGCGAGAAGGGAAGTTTAGAGAAAAAAGAATGAAAAGAAATGAGCAAAGCCTCCAAGAAATATGGGACTATGTGAAAAGACCAAATCTACGTCTGATTGGTGTACCTGAAAGTGATGGGGAGAATGGAACCAAGTTGGAAAACACTCTGCAGGATATTATCCAGGAGAACTTCCCCAATCTAGCAAGGCAGGCCAACGTTCAGATTCAGGAAATACAGAGAACGCCACAAAGATACTCCTCGAGGAGAGCAACTCCAAGACACATAATTGTCAGACTCACCAAAGTTGAAATGAAGGAAAAAATGTTAAGGGCAGCCAGAGAGAAAGGTCGGGTTACCCTCAAAGGGCAGCCCATCAGACTAACAGCGGATCTCTCCGCAGAAATCCTACAAGCCAGAAGAGAGTGGGGGCCAATATTCAACATTCTTAAAGAAAAGAATTTTCAACCCAGAATTTCATATCCAGCCAAACTAAGCTTCATAAGTGAAGGAGAAATAAAATACTTTACAGACAAGCAAATGCTGAGAGATTTTGTCACCACCAGGCCTGCCCTAAAAGAGCTCCTGAAGGAAGCGCTAAACATGGAAAGGAACAACCGGTACCAGCCGCTGCAAAATCATGCCAAAATGTAAAGACCATCGAGACTAGGAAGAAACTGCATCAACTAACGAGCAAAATCACCAGCTAACATCATAATGACAGGATCAAACTCACACATAACAATATTAACTTTAAATGTAAATGGACTAAATGCTCCAATTAAAAGACACAGACTGGCAAATTGGATAAAAAGTCAAGACCCATCAGTGTGCTGTATTCAGGAAACCCATTTCACGTGCAGAGACACACATAGGCTCAAAATAAAAGGATGGAGGAAGATCTACCAAGCAAATGGAAAACAAAAAAAGGCAGGGGTTGCAATCCTAGTCTCTGATAAAACAGACTTTAAACCAACAAAGATCAAAAGAGACAAAGAAGGCCATTATATAATGGTAAAGGGATCAATTCAACAAGAAGAGCTAACTATCCTAAATATATATGCACCCAACACAGGAGCACCCAGATTCATAAAGCAAGTCCTGAGTGACCTACAAAGAGACTTAGACTCCCACACATTAATAATGGGAGACTTTAACACCCCACTGTCAACATTAGACAGATCAACAAGACAGAAAGTCAACAAGGATACCCAGGAATTGAACTCAGCTCTGCACCAAGCAGACCTAATAGACATCTGCAGAACTCTCCACCCAAAATCAACAGAATATACATTTTTTTCAGCACCACACCACACCTATTCCAAAATTGACCACATACTTGGAAGTAAAGCTCTCCTCAGCAAATGTAAAAGAACAGAAATTAAACAAACTATCTCTCAGACCACAGTGCAATCAAACTAGAACTCAGGATTAAGAATCTCACTCAAAGCCACTCAACTACATGGAAACTGAACAACCTGCTCCTGAATGACTACTGGGTACATAATGAAATGAAGGCAGAAATAAAGATGTTCTTTGAAACCAACGAGAACAAAGACACAACATACCAGAATCTCTGGGATGCATTCAAAGCAGTGTGTAGAGGGACATTTATAGCACTAAATGCCCACAAGAGAAAGCAGGAAAGATCCAAAATTGACACCCTAACATCACAATTAAAAGAACTAGAAAAGCAAGAGCAAACACATTCAAAAGCTAGCAGAAGGCAGGAGATAACTAAAATCAGAGCAGAACTGAAGGAAATAGGGACACAAAAAACCCTTTGAAAACTAATGAATCCAGGAGCTGGTTTTTTGAAAGGATCAACAAAATTGATAGACCACTAGCAAGACTAATAAAGAAAAAAAGAGAGAAGAATCAAATACACACAATAAAAAATGATAAAGGGGATCACCACCGATCCCACAGAAATACAAAATACCATCAGAGAATACTACAAACACCTCTACACAAATAAACTAGAAAATCTAGAAGAAATGGATAAATTCCTCAACACATACACTCTTCCAAGACTAAACCAGGAAGAAGTTGAATCTCTGAATAGACCAATAACAGGAGCTGAAATTGTGGCAATAATCAATAGTTTACCAACCAAAGAGAGTCCAGGACCAGATGGATTCACAGCCGAATTCTACCAGAGGTACAAGGAGGAACTGGTACCATTCCTTCTGAAACTATTCCAATCAATAGAAAAAGAGGGAATGCTCCCTAACTCATTTTATGAGGCCAGCATCATTCTGATACCAAAGACGGGCAGAAACACAACCAAAAAAGAGAATTTTAGACCAATATCCTTGATGAACATTGATGCAAAAATCCTCAATAAAATACTGGCAAAACAAATCCAGCAGCACATCAAAAAGCTTATCCACCATGATCAAGTGGGCTTCATCCCTGGGATGCAAGGCTGGTTCAATATACGCAAATCAATCAATGTAATCCAGCATATAAACAGAGCCAAAGACAAAAACCACCTGATTATCTCAATAGATGCAGAAAAAGCCTTTGACAAAATTCAACAGCCCTTCATGCTAAAAACTCTCAATAAATTAGGTATTGATGGGACGTATTTCAAAATAATAAGAGCTATCTATCACAAACCCACAGCCAATATCATACTGAATGGGCAAAAACTGGAAGCATTCCCTTTGAAAACTGGCACAAGACAGGGATGCCCTCTCTCACCATTCCTATTCAACATAGTGTTGGAAGTTTTGGCCAGGGCAATTAGTCAGGAGAAGGAAATAAAGGGTATTCAATTAGGAAAAGAGTAAGTCAAATTGTCCCTGTTTGCAGATGACACGATTGTATATCTAGAAAACCCCATTGTCTCAGCCCAAAATCTCCTTAAGCTGATAAGCAACTTCAGCAAAGTCTCAGGATACAAAATCAATGTACAAAAATCACAAGCATTCTTATACACAAACAACAGACAAACAGAGAGCCAAATCATGAGTGAACTCCCATTCACAATTGCTTCAAAGAGAATAAAATACCTAGGAATCCAACTTACAAGGGACATGAAGGACCTCTTCAAGCAGAACTACAAACCACTGCTCAAGGATATAAAAGAGGATACAAACAAATAGAAGAACATTCCATGCTCATGGGTAGGAAGAATCAGTATCGTGAAAATGGCCATACTGCCCAAGGTTATTTACAGATTCAATGCCATCCCCATCAAGCTACCAATGACTTTCTTCACAGAATTGGAAAAAACTACTTTAAAGTTCATATGGAACCAAAAAAGAGCCCGCATCACCAAGGCAATCCTAAGCCAAAATAACAAAGCGGGAGGCATCACACTACCTGATTTCAAACTATACTACAAGGCTACAGTAACCAAAACAGCATGGTACTGGTACCAAAACAGAGATATAGATCAATGGAACAGAACAGAGCCCTCAGAAATAACGCTGCATATCTACAACTATCTGATCTTTGACAAACCTGACAAAAACAAGCAATGGGGAAAGGATTCCCTATTTAATAAATGGTGCTGGGAAAACTGGCTAGCCATATGTAGAAAGCTGAAACTGGATCCCTTCCTTACACCTTATACAAAAATCAATTCAAGATGGATTAAAGATTTAAACGTTAGACCTAAAACCATAAAAACCCTAGAAGAAAACCTAGGCATTACCATTCAGGACATAGGCATGGGCAAGGACTTTATGTCTAAAACACCAAAAGCAATGGCAACAAAAGACAAAATTGACAAATGGGATCTAATTAAACTAAAGAGCTTCTGCACAGCAAAAGGAAACCATCAGAGTGAACAGGCAACCTACAAAATGGGAGAAAATTTTCGCAACCTACTCATCTGACAAAGGGCTAATATCCAGAATCTACAATGAACTCAAACAAATTTATAAGAAAAAAACAAACAACCCCATCAAAAATTGGGCGAAGGACATGAGCAGACACTTCTCAAAAGAAGACATTTATGCAGCCAAAAAACACATGAAGAAATGCTCATCATCACTGGCCATCAGAGAAATGCAAATCAAAACCACAATGAGATACCATCTCACACCAGTTAGAATGGCAATCATTAAAAAGTCGGGAAACAACAGGTGCTGGAGAGGATGTGGAGAAATAGGAACACTTTTACACTGTTGGTGGGACTGTCAACTAGTTCAACCATTGTGGAAGTCAGTGTGGCGATTCCTCAGGGATCTAGAACTAGAAATTCCATTTGACCCAGCCATCCCATTACTGGGTATATACCCAAATGACTATAAATCATGCTGCTATAAAGACACATGCACACATATGTTTATTGCGGCATTATTCACAATAGCAAAGACTTGGAACCAACCCAAATGTCCAACAATGATAGACTGGATTAAGAAAATGTGGCACATATACACCATGGAATACTATGCAGCCATAAAAAATGATGAGTTCATGTCCTTTGTAGGGACATGGATGAAATTGAAAATCATCATTCTCAGTAAACTATCGCAAGAACAAAAAACCAAACACCGCATATTCTCACTCATAAGTGGGAATTGAACAATGAGGTCACATGGACACAGGAAGGGGAATATCACAATTCTGGGGACTGTGGTGGGGTGGGGGGGTGGGGGGAGGGGGGAGGGATAGCATTGGGAGATATACCTAATGCTAGATTACGAGTTAGTGGGTGCAGCGCACCAGCATGGCACAAGTATACATATGTAACTAACCTGCACAATGTGCACATGTACCCTAAAACTTAAAGTATAATAAAAAAAAGAACCTTTTAATAATGATAAAAAATAATAATAATAATAATAAAAATCAAGATGGAATGCATTTTTTTACACTCAATGTATTTTTTTAATATAAACCTATGAAAGTGATAGCATCAGTGCTCTTTTGTAATGTCTTTTTCTGTTTTATGGTAGCTTGGAAAATGAAAGCATTCTAATAAATAAAATGTATTAAAACTGAGTTTCCTATTGTAAAATTAACAAAACATTAATTCCAAAACATTTTAACATTTATGTAAGTAAATAGTCTACAGGCCAAATCATAAAATTTCCTTTTTAAAAATTTTTTAAATTTTTTTATTTTTAATTTTTGTGGGTACATAGGGGCTCTATATATTTATAGGTTACATAAGATATTTTGATACAGACATACAATGCACAGTAATCACATCAAGTTAAATGGGGTATACACCCCCTCAAGCGCTATCATTTATGTTACAAACAATCCAATTACATTTTTTTTTACTATAGTCACCCTGTTGTGCTAGAAAGTATTAGGTTTTATTCATTCTTTCTAACAATTTTTTCTACCCATCCCCACTTTCTCCCAACCTCCCACTACCCTTCCCAGCCTCTGCTAGCCATCCATTTTTATACTCTCTATCTCCATGAGTACAATTGTTTTAATTTTTTAGTTCCCACAAATAAGTGAGAACATGAGAAGTTTGTCTTTCTATACCTAGCTTAGTTTATTTAACATAATGACATCATGCTGTTGCAAATGACAAGATCTTATTGTTTTATGGTGAAATAGTACCCCATTGTGTACATGTACTAAATTTTCTTTATCCGTTAATATGTTGATGGACACTTAAGTTGTTTCCAAATCATGGCTATTAAGAATAGTGCTGCAATAAACATGGGAGTGCAGATATCTCCCACCAGCAGTTTATGAGGGTTACCTTCTCTCCACATCCTCACCAGCATTTGTTATTGACTGTCTTGGATAAAAGCCTTCTAACTGGGGTGAGATGATATCTCACTGTAGTTTTGATTTGTATTTCTCTGATAAGCAATGAGATTGAGCATGTTTTCAAATGCCTGTTTGCTATTCATAAGTCTTATTTTGAGAAATGTCTATTCAGATATTTTGCCCAACTTTAAAGCAGATTGTAAGATTTTTTCCTATCAGTTTGAACTCTTTATGTATTCTAGTTACTAATCCCTTGTCAGTTGGGTAGTTTGCTAATATTTTCTCCCATTCTGTGGGTTGTCTCTTTACTTTGTCAATTGTTTGCTTTGTTGTGCAGAAAGCTTTTTAACTTGACGTGATCCCATTTGCCCACTTTTGCTTTGATTGCCTGTCCTTGTGGAATGTTATTCAAGAAATCTTTGCCCAGGCCAATGTTCTGGATAGTTTCCTGAATGTTTTCTTGTAGTAGTTTCAGTTTGAGGTCTTAGATTTAAGTCTTTAAGCCACTTTGATTTGATTTTTGTATATGGCAAGAGATAGTGATCTGGATTCATTCTTCTGTATGTAGATATCCAGTTTTTCCAGTACCATTTATTGGAGGGACAGTCTTCTTTCAACACATGTTCTTCGCAGCTTTGTCAAAAATGAGTTCACTGTAGATGTACAGATTTGTTTCTCGGTTCTCTATTCTGTTCCATTGGTGTATGTATCCATTTTTATGCCAGTACCATGCTGTTCTGATTACTATGGCTATGTAGTATAGTTTGAAGTCAGGTAATATGATCCCTCCAGTTTTGTTCTTTTTGCTCAAAATAGCTTTGGATATTCTGAATCTTTCATGGTTCCTTATAAATTTTAGAATTGTCTTTTTATTTCTGTGAAAAATGTCATTGTTATTTTGATAGGGGTTGCATTGAATCTGTAGATTGCTTTGGGTAGTATAGACATTATAACAATATTCATTTTTTTCAACCTATGAACATGGAATAGCTTTCCATTTTCTTGTGTCCTCTTTAATTTCATTCATCAGTGTTTTATAGTTTTCATTATAGAAATATTTCACTTCTTTGGATAAGTTAATTCCTTGGTATTTAATTTTATTCATGGCTATTATATAATTTCTTTTCCAGATTGATCAGTGTTGACATATAGAAATGCTACAGATTTTTGTATTTTGTGTCCTTCAACTTTGCAAAATTTGTCAGTTCTAATAGTTTTTTGGTAGAGTCTTTAGGTTTTGCAAAATATAAGATCATATCATCTACAAATGAGGATATTTGATTTATTCCTTTACAATTTGATGCCGTTTACTCCTTTTTTCATGTCTGATGACTTCATTTAGGACTCCCAGTACTATGTTGAATAATGGTGGTGAAAGTGGGCATCCTTGTCTTATTCTAAATCTTAATGGAAAGTTTTCCATTTGTCCCCCCTTCACTATCATGCTAGCTGTGGGTCTGTCATTTATGGCTTTTATTATATTGAGGTATGTTTCTTCTACACCTAGGTTTTTAAGGTTTTTATCATGAAGAGATCTTCAATTTTATCAAATGCTTTTTCTGCATCAATTGAAATGAGCATATGGCTTTCGTCCTTCATTCTGTTGATCAATAATTCTGTTGATATGATGTATCACACTGATGGATTTGTGTATGTTGAACCATCCTTGCATCCCTGGGATAAAACGCACTTCATCATGATTTATTATCTTTTTAATGTATTGTTGAATTTGGTTTGCTTTTATCTTACTGAGCATTTTTGCATCAATGTTCATCAGAGATACTGGCCTGTAATTTGCTTTTTCTGACATCTCTTTGTCCGTTTTTGGTAACAGGGTATTACTGGCCTCACAGAATCAGTTTGGATGCATACCTCCTCTGCTATTTTTTCATAATAGTTTGAGTAAGATTGCTGTTAGCTCTTCTTTAAATGTTTGGTAGAATTCAGTAGTGGAGACAATGGGTCCCAGGCTTTACATTACTAGGAGACTTTTACTATGGCTTTGATTTTGTTACTTGTTATTGGTCTATTCAAGTTTTGGATGCCTTTATGGTTCAACCTTCATAGGTTGTATGTGTAGGAATTTTCCATTTCTTCTAGAATTTCCAATTGATTGTTATATTGTTGCTCATAGTAGCAAGTAATGATCCTTTAAATTTCTGTGGTATGACTTGTGATGTCTTCTTTTTTATCTCTGATTTTATTTGGGTCTTCTGTCTCTCTTTTTTATTAGTCTGGCTATAGCTTTGTTAATTTTGTTTATCTTTTCAAAAAACTGGCTTTTCATTTCATTGATCTTTTGTATTGTTTACTTTGTTTCAATTTCTTTTATTCCTGCTCTGATCTTTATTATTTCTTCTACTAATATTGGGTTTAGTTTGCTCTTGCTTTTCTAATTCTTTAACATTCATTATTAGTTTATTAATTTGTGGTTTTTCTTCATTTTTGATGTAGACACTTATAGCTATAAGTTTTCCTCTTAGTATTGCTTTTGCTGTATTGCCATAGGTGTTGGTATGCAGTGTTTCCATTATCCTTTGTTTCAAGAAATTTTAACTTCCTTCTTAATTTTGTCACTGACTCACTGGTTATTCAGAAGCATTATCTTTAGTTTCCATGCATTTGTATAATTTCAAAAATTCCTGTTATTATTGATTTCTAGGCTTTTTTATTGCTGTCACAGAAGAAGCTTGACATTATTTCAATTTTTTGAATATTTTAAGGCATTTTTGTGACCTAACATGTGGTTTATCCTTCAGCATGATCCATATGCTGAGGAGAAGAATGTGTATTCTGCAGCTGTAAGATGAAATGTTCTGTACATATCTATTTGGTCCTTTTGGTCTATAGTGCAAATTAAGTCCAATGTTTCTTTGTTGATTTTCTGTTTGAAAAATCTGCCCAATGCTGAAAGTAGGGTGTTGATGTCTCCAGCTATTATTGTGTTGAGGTCTATTTCTCTCTTTACTTGTAATATTTGCATTATATATCTGGGAGTTCCAGTGTTAGGTGCATATTTATTAACAATTGCTGTGTTCTCTTGCTGAATTATCCCCTTTAGAATTATATAGTGATCTTCTTTATCTCTTCTTACAGTCTTTGTCTTGAAATCTATTTTGTCTGATATAAATATAGCTACTCCTGTTCTTTTCTTGTTACCATTGGCATGGAATATTTTTTCCAATCCCTCATTTTCAGACTAAATGTATCCTTATAGGTGAAGTGTGTTTCTTGTAGGCAACAGATCATTTAGTCCTGTTTTTTTTTTTATCTATTCAGCTGTTTTATGTCTTTTGATTAGAATTTAGTCTATTTACATTCAACATTATTATTGATAAGTAAGGCCTTAATCCTGCTTTTTCTTATTTGTTTTCTGATTGCTCTGTGGTCTTTTCTACCTTCTTTTCTTTCTTTGTGTCTTCTTATAGTGAAGGTAATTTTTTCTGGTGGTTTAATCTAATTTCATGCTCTTTATGTGTATGTGTTGTATTTTTTGGGGTTATGATGAGGCTTGCAAATATTATCTTGTAACTCATTATTTCAAACTGATGATAACACTGATTGCATAAACAAACAAACAAATAAGCAAAAAAAAAAAAGTAATGAAAATTCTACACTTTAACTGTGTGGCCCAATTGTTTTTTTGAGATGGAGTCTCGCTCTGTCACCCAAGCTGGAGTGCAGTGGTGCAATCTCGGCTCACTGCAAGCTCCGCCTCCCGAGTTCACGCCATTCTCTTGCCTCAGCCTCCCGAGTAGCTGGGACTACAGGGGCCTGCCACCACGCCCGGCTAATTTCTTTGTATTTTTAGTAGAGACAGGTTTTCACCATGTTAGCCAGGATGGTCTCGATCTCCTGACCTCATGATCCACCCACCTCGGCCTCCCAAAGTGCTGGGATTACAGGCATGAGCCACCATGCCTGGCCTGTGCCCCACTTTTTAAGTTTGTGCTGTTTCTCTTTATGTCTTACTGTACTGTTTATGTCATAAAAAGTTGCTGTAGTTATTATTTTTTATTGGTTCATTGTTTAGTCTTTCTACTTAAGAGAAGAGTAGTTTACACACCATAATTACAGTGTTATAATATTCTGTGTTTTTCTCTGTGATTACAATTACCTGTGAGTTTTGTACCTTTAAATGATTTCTTAGTGCTCACTAATGTCCTTTTCTTTCAGGTTAAATAACTCCTTTTAGCATTTCTTATAGGACAAGTCTGGTGTTGATGAAATCTCTCAGCTTCTGTTTGTCTGGGAAAGTCTTTATTTCTCTTTCATGCTTAAAGTATATTTTTGCCAGATAACTCTTCTAGAATAAAAGATGCTTTTTGTCTTTTGGGATTTTTTTTTTTTACCTTTAGCAATTTAAATATGTTATGCCTCTCTCTCTGCTGGCCTGTAAGGTGTCCACTGAAAAGTCTGCTGCCAGACAAATTAGAGCTCCATTGTATGTTATTTGTTTCTTTCTTCTTGCTGCTTTTGGGATCCTTTCTTACTGTCATTTGGAAGTTCAATTATTAAATGTCTTAAGGTAGTTGTCTTTGAGTTAAATCTGCTTGGTGTTATAAACTTCTTGTACTTATATATTGATATCTTTCTCTAGTTTTGATAAGTTCTTCATTGTTATCCCTTTGCATAAACTTTCTACCCCAACTCCTTCTCTACCTCTTCTTTAATATCAGTAACTATTAGATTTGCCCTTTTGAATCTATTTTCTTGATCCTGTAGGCATGCTTCCTTTTTTTATTCTTTTTTCTTCTTTCTTCTCTACGTATTTTCAAATAGCTTGTATGCAGGCTTACTAATTCTTTCTTCTGCTTGATTAATTCTGCTATTAAAAGACTATGATACATTCTTCAGTATGTCAAGTGCATTTTTAACTCCAGGATTTCTGCTTGATACTTTTTAATTATTTTAATCTCTTTCTTAAATTTACCTGATAGAATTTGGAATTCCTTCTTTGTGTGATCTTTCATTTCTTTAAGTTTCCTCAAAACAGCTAGTTTGAATTCTCTGCCTGAAAGGTGACATATCTCTGCTTCTCTAGGATTGTTCCCTGGTGCCTAATTTAGCTCATTTGGTGAAGTCCTGTCTTCCTGGGTTGCCTTGATACTTGTAGATGTTTGTCTGTGTCTAGGCATTGAAGAGTTAGGGATTTAAGGTAGTCTTTGTAGCCTGGGCTTGTTTGTACCCATTTTCTCAGGAAGTATATTAGTCCATTTTCATGCTGCTGACAAAGACATACCCAGGCCACTGTGGTGGCTCATGACTGTAATCCCAGCACTGTGGGAGGCAGAGGCAGGCAGATCATGAGATCAGGAGTTCCAGACCAGCCTAGTCAACATAGTGAAACCACGTCACTACTAAACATACAAAAATTAGCTGGGTGTGGTGGCACACACCTGTTGTCCCAGCTACTTGAGAGGCTGAGGCAGGAGAATCACTTGAATCCAGGAGGCGGAGGTTGCAGTGAGCCAAGACCATGCCATTGCACTCCAGCCTGGGCAACATAGCAAGACTCCATCTCAGAAAAAACAAAACAAAACAAAACAAAAAAAAAACAAGACATACCCAAGACTGGGCAATTTACAAAAGAAAGAGTTTTAATGGACTTACAGTTCCACATGGCTTGGGAAGCCTCACACTCATGGCAGAAGGCAAGGAGGGGCAAGTCACATCTTACATGAATGGCAGCAGGCAAAAACCGAGAGCTTGTGCAGGGAAATTCTTGTTTTAAAAACCGTTTGATCTCATGAGACTCATTCACTATCACGAGAACGGTGCAGGAAAGAACCACTCCCATAATTAAATCACCTCCCACCAGGTTCCTCCCATGACAGATGGGAATTGTGGGAGTTACATTTGAAGATGAGATTTGGGTTGGGGACATAGCCAAACCATATCAGGAAGGCTTTTCAGATATTCAAAAGGAGTTAGGTGTTGTGATCTAAGCCATATCTGCATTAGGGGCACCCCAAGGTCAGTAACACTTTGGTTCTTGCAGACTTGTAGAGGTACTGCCTTGCCGATCTTGGATAAGATCCAGAAGAGTTCTCTGGATTGCCAGGCCGAAACTCTTATTGACTTGTAGAGGTACTGCCTTGCCGATCTTGGATAAGATCCAGAAGAATTCTCAGGATTGCCAGGCAGAAACTCTTGTTCTCTTCAATTACTTTCTACCAAACAGAGCCTCTTTCTCTGTTCTGAGATACGTGAAGCTGGGAGTGGAGTGACACAAGCACCACTGTGGCCATCACCACTGGGACTGCTCTGGGTCAGACCTAAAGCCAGTACAGCACTGGGTTTTATCCAAGGCTTACTGTAACAACTGCGTGCCTACTGCGTATGTTTCTCCAAGGCCCTGGGGCACTACAGTCAGCACCTGGGGCTCTACAATCAGCAGGTTTCATAGCCAGCTAGGCTTGTGTTTTACCCTTCAGGGCAGTGAGTTCTCCCAAGATGCTAGGCAAGTCTAAAGGTAATTTCTGGGACTCAAGGACTGGAGTCAAAAGCCTTAGAACTCAAACTGGTGTTTTATCATACAGTGGATGAATTGGCAGTCAAACCACAAGATACATTCCTTCCCACTTTTCTCTCCCCTTTCCACAGGCAGAAAAGCTTCATCCCATGGCTACCATCATGACAGGCCCATAGGGAGTGCAGCCAGGCCGCCAACAATGTACACTTAAGGCCCAAGGTCTCTTCAGTCAGCTTATGTTGAATGCTGACTGGCCTGGCACTAACCCTTCAAAGCAGAGCACTGGACTGCCTCTGTCCCAGGGCTGGTCCAGAAATGCCATCCAAGAACTTAGGCCTAGAATCAGAGACTGGAAGAGCCCGTTTGATTCTCTATCCCACAGTGGCCAAGCTGGTACCTAAGATGCAAAGCCATGTTCAGAGTTCTCTTTACTTTTCCCTCTGCTTTTCTCAATCAGAGTCTCTTCATAGGCACCACTTCTGGGAATATGCTGAGTCTCATCTCAAGTCAGCATGTCTCAGAGTCTCACCAAAGGCTGATGACATATTACCTGAGTATCACTGCGGTTATTCCGGGCCCAAGGACTCTGTACTCATCAGGTGATGAGTTCTTCCAGGACTGAGTCCTTCTCTTCAAGGCAGCAGATTCCCTTCTGGCAGAGGATGTGTCTTTCTGGAAATGTTGTCTGGGAGACAGGGCCTAGAAAGGGGAGCCTCATGACTCTACCTGGTGCTCTATCCTACTGTGGCTAAGCTTGTATCCAATAAGCAAGACAAAGTCCTCTGTGCTCTTCCCTCTCCTTTCCTAAAGCAGAAAGAGGGTGTCTCTTTTGAAGCCGTGAGCTATGCCACCTGGGGTTGGGTGAGGGATGGCACAAGCACTGTCTTAGCCACCCCAGCTGCTGCCTCAGTAAGTTGCATGCCCCCCAGTCCACTGGCTTTGAGCCAACTTTAGCACTAGGAGTTACTTAGGAGTCGCAGTCATTATGGCCTAGTCTGCCTCTCTAGTTTATTTGGAGCCCAAGAGCCCTTTAGCCCACGGAAGTAAGGCTTGCCAGAACTCAAGTTCTGACCATTAGTATGGACAATTCCCCTCTGGTTAGAGCTAGTTTAAATGCTCTCTCAGTGGGCAAGTATCAGCTGAGTTCAGCACAGTTTTGCTTTCTGGTATGACAGGGCAGCAGTGAGATTAAGCAAAGTCTCACAATTGATGCACTCTCCCTCTTCCAAGCATACAGATTTTCTCTCTATGCCACAGCTACTGTGATGGGTTGGAGGAGGGGTGGCATCGGCAAATCAAAACTGTCTTTCCTAACTTCTTCAGTGCTTCCTTCAGTGATATAAAGTTAAAACCAGATACTGTGAGTGCTTACCTGATTTTTAGTTCTTATGAATGTACTTTTTTGTGTGTAGATTGTTGTTAAATTTGGTGTTCTTGTAGAGGGGATGACAGAGGGAGCCTTCTATTTTGGCCATCTTTCTCTACCTCTCTTGTCACATCACTGTCAGATGCAGAATTTATGTAACCTGGTCACATGGACAGCATCTATTGCATTGAAAATTAAAAAATAATTTGGTTTCTGAGTTATGAAATAAATGTGTAGGGAAATTTTTTTTCAAATTCATTATTAATATCTTTCAAAACTCATAGTAAAATAAACCAGATTAAAACACAGCATATGAAAACAATGAACCAAAAAATCCAGTTATATACTATACATTCAACAGTATGAGTTAATAGTTTTTAGGTCAAGAAGTAAAGAATAATATTATTAAATAAGTACTTACCAAGAATTACATTTCGACTTTTTTCTGACATTATTGATAGTATAATTTCCCATGCATTACTAATCTAAATTATGTTTATTAATGAAATATTAATTTAATTATCTAAATTAATCTAATTTTTTCAGATATTTTGTACAAATAATCATTTTTATAACTGGAAATTGTTTGTTTTTATGGCTAGTGTTGCATGAAACAAATTTGAATTAGAAATAAAGACACTGTAAGAAACATTCAAACACAATGGAATTACTATACATCAGCAGTAACTTGTGAGAAGATGGAATAAAAAACACTCATTAAGATTGCCCTTATGGATTTGACACTCACTTTCAATTTTGCAGATATTCCTAACCTAAAATCGACATTTACTTGACTAAATTGAAGCTAAACTCTCGGATGCAAAATAGATTTTAGTAATGAACGGTATTGCTGCCCAAATTTGAAAGACAGAAATTAAGCAGAAGCTCTCTTCCAGTGCCCTTCTGACAGCAAGCAATGTCGTAACCACACCAATACTGAGAGACAGTTGCAGTGGCCATGATTCACATCTAGTGGCCAGCCAAAAATTCATTAATAGTTGCAGAGAAAGCAATGGTAGTTTTCTGATCTCTGGGTTACAGACATAGGAGTGTTCTCAAAATCAGTGAGGTACAGGTGTCCCCTGATTCTCTCTCCTTTTTTTTTATTATTATACTTGAAGTTTTAGGGTACATGTGCACAATGTGCAGGTTAGTTACATATGTATACATGTGCCATGCTGGTGCGCTGCACCCACTAACTCATCATCTAGCATTAGGTATATCTCCCAATGCTATCCCTCCCTCCTCCACCCACCCCACAACAGTCCCCAGAGTGTGATGTTCCCCTTCCTGTGTCCATGTGTTCTCATTGTTCAATTCCCACCTATGAGTGAGAATATGTGGTGTTTGGTTTTTTGTTCTTGCGATGGTTTACTGAGAATGATGATTTCCAATTTCATCCATGTCCCTACAAAGGACATGAACTCATCATTTTTTATGGCTGCATAGTATTCCATGGTATATATGTGCCACATTTTCTTAATCCAGTCTATCATTGTTGGGCATTTGGGTTGGTTCCAAGTCTTTGCTATTGTGAATAGTGCCGCAATAAACATATGTGTGCATGTGTCTTTATAGCAGCATGATTTATAGTCCTTTGGGTATATACCCAGTAATGAGATGGCTGGGTCAAATGGTATTTCTAGTTCTAGGTCCCTGAGGAATCGCCACACTGACTTCCACAATGGTTGAACTAGTTTACGGTCCCACCAACAGTGTAAAAGTGTTCCTATTTCTCCACATCCTCTCCAGCACCTGTTGTTTCCTGACTTTTTAATGATTGCCATTCTAACTGGTGTGAGATGATATCTCATTGTGGTTTTGATTTGCATTTCTCTGACGGCCAGTGATGGTGAGCATTTTTTCATGTGTTTTTTGGCTGCATAAATGTCTTCTTTTGAGAAGTGTCTGTTCATATCCTTTGCCCACTTTTTGATGGGGTTGTTTGTTTTTTTCTTGTAAATTTGTTTGAGTTCATTGTAGATTCTGGATATTAGCCCTTTGTCAGATGAGTAGGTTGTGAATATTTTCTCCCATTTTGTGGGTTGCCTGTTCACTCTGATGGTAGTTTCTTTTGCTGTGCAGAAGCTCTTTAGTTTAATTAGATCGCATTTGTCAATTTTGTCTTTTGTTGCCATTGCTTTTGGTGTTTTAGACATGAAGCCCTTGCCCATGCCTATGTCCTGAATGGTAATGCCTAGGTTTTCTTCTAGGGTTTTTTATGGTTTTAGGTTTAATGTAGCCCTTCTAATCATGCTCTAAGCAACAAATATCGTGTTTAAAATTCCCTAAAATTTGAAATATCTAACGAGCAATAGTTTTGCTGTACTCCATGCTGACTGATATGAAAGAAAAATATGTGGGAAATTTAAAAAAGAAATGTAAATACATACATGTATGAATATATTTATATATATGAAGATATTACAGAAGATTCAAATGAACAGAGATACACTTCATGTTTCAGGAAAAGTATAATTTTTTTAATAATCTAATTTCACTGACATATAAGATTAAAATAAGTCAAATGAATATAATAAATGAATTATTATGGAGCTTATGAAACATGATTTTATCTGTAAATATAAATAGATAGAAAATATTATAAAAATAAAAGTGATATAGATATATTAGATATTAGCTAAGATGTAGCTATAAAAATTAATTCACTATAGTGCTAGAAAAAAATCTGTAAATAGATCCTAAAAATACAAATAGCAGAAATACATGTTCTTATATATAAATAATTATACAATAAATAAATCATTAAAGTCAGTGAGGAAAATACAAATTAAGCAACAAATGATTTGGATAAAATAGGTATTTAAATTAAAACAAAGAAAAACACAAGTATTGCCTTGTACAATAATTCAAACCTAGTTCCCCATTAATTAAGAAACTTAAGTTACAAATTGTTATCATATACTCTAAAAGGATATTTACAAGTTTATTTAAATATTATGTAAATGATATAAGAATGGACATACTTTTTTGAACAAAAATACATTGCAAAAAATCACAAAGAAAAATAAATAATAAAAATAATTTCAGCATGTAAAGCAAATATTTCTATGCCAACAATCTCTTAAATGAGATTGAAAACAAAAGATCTAGAGAAATACTGGCAATGATTATGGGAGACAAAGAGTTAATTTTTAATTTAATTATAATACAGAGATTACAAAAAACAATAAAGAAACTATGTCACTGGAAAAGTGGAGAAAGAAACTGAGTTATACTGATTAATAAACAAAAAAAATTTTAAATAAATGATTCTGTTTCACATTTTAAAAATAAACCTCAAGAATTTTTTCTTATTGAATAATTAGGGGTGCAGATAAACAATATGAAATAAAAGAACAGATTATAATGTTGTTTAAAATGATGAAAATTAGAAACAATATAAATTTGCACCATAAAGCAGCATTTGAATTAATTATGCTGTAAGTTGGATGATGATGAGTTATTAAAATCTTTCTTTTAATATTGAATAAAAAGATGCTCAAAACATAGGAGCAAGTGATGAAAATCAGCATCTAATACCTTAGGTAAGAAATTAGTCATTTAAAAATGTCTATAAATTAATCTATTTATTTAAATACACCCTGGAAAGAAATGTATAAAAATATCAGTTAATTGCAGAATTAGGGGTGATTTTTATTTACTTTATATTTTTCTATATTTTTTCATTGTCTGTAATAAGCAAAAAAGTATTTTTAACACAGTACATTAATTGCATAACCCAACAAAATAAGAAATATTTTAATCTATAGTTTGGATATTTTTGTTTCCCACCTTGAATGAAAATATGATATCATACCAAAAACCAGATAGCTTTAATGAAAAATGAAGGGAATATTGTAAGTAGAAATCATAAAACATCATTATACAATTGTATTTTCTGTTTAAAACTACTTCATTATGACATGTTACTTTTGCTTAAATAATATGATTAGTGTGCCAAAAACAGCATTAAAACAACATGTAAATCTTAAAGAGTCCACACTGCAAGTAATAATTTAGAGAAAAATATCAGATTGATGGTAAATTATAAATTATACCTTTGATCAATGTAGAATATACGTGTTTATATAATCAGAAGTGACTACATCTATACATGCCTGTTCTCTTTCCTGATTTATATCACAAGTCCCCAGCATAAGGAACAGAAATGACATTTATATTTTCTGGACTTTATTCGGAATTTTCTCAGCCATAAATGGAAATTACGATGCCATGCCTATATTTTTTCAATAGGGCTCTTAGGATCATCAAAATGAACTGAAAATATAAGGCGGTGATAGCAAGAAGAAAACTGAGGACATAAGAATTTACAACAGGACAGAATATGCAAGTAATATTAAATAACAATTTTTATACTATAAATGAGGTTAAGCTTGAGTATTCATTGGGATACCATTGAACACAAGTGACAGAATATTTAACCCATACCAGCTTAAGAAAAAAATATACTGGCTTGAGAAATAGAATTTTTTATGCCAGTATGAAGTTTTTCATCCAGGCTTGATTCTGGGACCTAAACAGTGTTGACAAAACCCAGATCCTCTAGTTTCTCACTTCTAATTTATGTGGGTTAACCATGTTAATCATTTTCAGGATGATCCATACATGTAATTTTCCAGAACTTTTGTCTATTTTGTTCATTTCTGTATTCTGAGTGCCTATGCTTGGCACATGGTAGATGTAGCAGAGATATTTGTTGAGTAAATAAATAAACAAAAGATGAAAGCAAGATGGCTATAGTAATTCCAGCTTCCCATCCTAGCTTCAGTAGAAAAAAGTTTTTCACATATATGAGCAGCCCTGGTCTAAATCTCCGTGAGTCTCTTTAGTTCGTCTTTGAACCAAACAATGGGTCTTTATCCAGATTTGGACAGAGGCCAATCCCAAAAGATAACTGTCCCATCTCAATCAAGATGGAGGAGAAATGGGTAGTTACACAGATGAAAATACCAAAAGAATATGGTATAATTTATAGGAACTCAAAAGATGGCAAAGAGTCATTATTGTGTATCTATGTTAGTAAAAAAATAGCCATGCATAATCCTAATATATAAGTTATGCCTATGGAGCAATGAATAGACTTTCCTCTATTAAGAAAGGTAAAATTTAAGAAACGTTGTATAAAATCATTCAGGGATAATGTTTTGCAAAATGCAGGTTTTGTTGATTGAGCCAAGATACTCCAAGTTTGCAGTTGGCTGCGTAAGGTGAAATCAATAAATGCCTTTCTTCTTAGAGAGGATCACATAGAAGAGAGCATAAGTCTGAAAGAAGACTAAAAAAGTGATGACCTGTTAAGACGAATTAGTTACCTTTTGTATTAGAAAGCAAAAACAAAGCACAAGAATGGATGACCCCACTCACGGAAGGCTTTTCCATCACAATTTTATCTTCAGTATTCTTCAATGGATTGGTAAAAATGTTTTTAGAATGGGTTTCAAGGCACGAATCCATTGATTTACTTAGAGACTCAGCTATCAATACAGCGTCTCCAGGCTGTCTGGCACACCAGTCACCTCCAGGCAGTGTTTTAAATGAAGAGTAGGTAAACTGCCTTCATGTTTATTGTAGACTTTCATCTATTGATTAAGAATTATACTAAATAATGAAATATGAAGAAAATTGCCCATTGCCTAATATTTCCATGTAATATGTTGATGATGTCATTCTCAATACAGTCTGGGCGACAGAGGGAGACTCGGTCTCAAAAAAATAAAATAAATTTAAAAAAACAGTGCATAAAGTGAAAAAAACAAGTAACTAAGGATGAACAGGTGGACTAGTATTTTTTTTAAGAAAATCATTACTTTCATGTAGAAATATTCAGGACTGATGATACGAAATGAGAAACACCTAAAGTTATGAGAACAGTAGCTTGTGATTACAGTCATAATTAAGGAAGATTTTATAACAATTCATATTTTTCCTTGCTGAATTTTCTGCTTTTCATACTCCATAATTCAGCAATACTACACCCCTTTTATATGCTGAACTTCTACTATTTTACATCTCTATACCTTTGTATGTATTGCTTCCTTAATTGTAGCACCACCTGATCCAGATGTCATCTTTTTTTTTAACTTGCTAACTTTCTGAAGGTTAACTATTTCATTACTCTATGACTGCACTGTGTATACGAGTCTGGCACTTAGCAGATATCTGATAAATATGTATTTAATTAATATACTTCTACTCTAGATTGCCTCATGAACTATATCTTTACTACAACACAGTGAACTCACTGAATACATTTGTTATGTGTCACCCAGCTTTGAATCATCACCTTGTCACACACACAGTAATGATGTTTATCAAAGTAAATTGACATGTGGTATGGGTTAGCGTGATGAGAAAATAGAAGTAGAGAAACTCTTCATAAATGTACCAAATTTTCATCCTTAAAGAAGCACCGTATAGTTATTTCAAACTCACTATTCAGGTTATTAGATTAACAAAAATGCTATATATTACTGAATTAGTCACTAATACAATATAAATGAGTTTGGGATGCCACAGGGCTTTTGTAAAAGCATGATGCTCTTTGGATTAATGCTTTTAAATCGTGGTGAGACTAAAGCTGATGGACTCTCAGCAAACTTAGTGGTATCACAGCAAAATAGGTGGAGATACCAACAGCTCTGTTTTGTAGGTAATCATTCACTAAGTCCAAGATGATATAATTTAAAATATATTATTAATAAAACTTACAAAATGATGTAAGGTGCAGTGATATTGTAATGTTTTTGGAGATGCATGAACCAGATTTGATAAGAAGAAATTCTGTGAGGGATTCAATTTACTTGACCAGCTATCCCCGTCCACTAGAACCTTAACTGTAAATGTCAGGTTTGTCTTTTTGTCTTGTTAAAAAAATATTCGAGTTATGTTTTCTTAGTTCATAAGTTGGAATTAATAAAATCATTGTAACTCAATTTTCTAAGTAACAAATCTTAATGTTAGTATATGGTTATATAAAGAGACCACAATATGCATGATATAAAATGCTTTGTTCTTAGATATTAGTAAAACTTACAGGCATGAGCCATTAGGGAACTGCCCATCTTTTCTCTTGCCACTTAGCTTAACTTAGATTGAACGCATCCTTGTAACACAACCGACATAGCAATTTCAGAGACATCTCAAGCTACAGAAAGTCCAGTCCTTAATATATAGTCTTTATTATGTGTTCTCCTATAACTCTGATATTTTATTCATGTTATTATTATTCTGCAGAGATCTTTTAAATACTATGGTTGTATATGACTGCCAGGGAATGACTTCTATGCTGGTATCAAAGAAAATGTACAGTTTTTGTCAACTTCTGATAAGAGTAAAACAACTTCCACATAGAGTGTCATACAAGATGTTTCTTCCATTCTTTAAGGGCTTTGCTATCTATAATTTTGTTTTCTGTGTTGAATCTTTATTTCCCCAAGTATCGATAAGTAAAACTGTATAAAATTACTCACTATTTGTTACTTTGATTTTACATTTTTTGTTTTATACTCTGTTAATTTGGTTTGCATAATGATAAAATGCAATAAAATAAAATAAAATAAATAATGTTTATGACCAAATCCTATAAATACTATATAAATCTATAAGAAATGTGTGAAATAAGTAAAAGCACCAGCTCTGGAGCCACTGAAAGTGGTTGCAATCTCAGCTGTACCATGTGACCTTGGGAAAGTCACAAATGCTCCAAGACTACATTTCCTCATCTTTAAAATGGGAAAAATAATAAAGCCTGCCTCCCAGGATCACTGTTAGGATTAAATGAATGAATAATATTCAAAACTTTTAGAAGTGAAGCACCATAAAATGTTTGCTTTAGAAATATACAACGATTTGGTTCTTAGACTATATTGAAATGAATGGAAAGCCTGAGTAAGAGAATTTTTAACAATATTATGTGATTACCACAAAAGCATGTAGCTGTTTAAAACATTGAATCAAAACCACTACAAACTTAATTTCATTTGGGTCATTAACACTCCCTAGGAAACTTTCCTTCAGCTGTTTCTTCTAATGATTTCCCTTAATAGATATCCCTAAATTTTCAAATGTCTTCTCACAGCTCCTATATTACTTATGCTTCGGCCTCAACACACGGCTGTGCTTCCGACTTTTCTGAGTAAATTAGGAACATCAGCCAAGAACCCTTTCCACTTCCTTTCAGGGCAATAACAAAGCTATTAGGACTCACATTTTTCCCTTTCTTTCTTTCCTCCTCCTACAATGAGAGAATGTTCACCAGGTGTGTCCTTTATTCTATCCTTATTCCCGTTATCAAGGACTTTGTGCTAACAATCATCAATTCTGTATTAGAACAACTCTCTTCGGGATTCTATATGTACCTCAAATTCAGCATATCCAAAATTGAATTTGATTACCCAGCTAACTCTTTATAAACTAATGTTCTTCCTGTCTTCCCTATCTTGGTGAATGGGACCACTCCCCAGCCTGATATCCAAGGTTATAGTCACTTTGCATCTTTCCACTCCCTAATTCACCACATTCAGTGTAAATCTCTTTTTCCTTTAGACAAAAAACTTCCTTCCCCATCCTCATTAGAATTCCATCAGTTTGTTCATCTTCATCCATATTCTAATGTTTGAATTATGGCAACAGCCTTCTACCAGGATGACCTGCCCCTGGACTTGACGTATGAAAAAGCAAAGGGTAACACCAAAAGAAATCTACTAACCAGTGGTATATTGAAGCCAGTTCCTGCTGGTTCATGAGAACCAATTGTTAAATGCTCAGTGATTTTTTGAGTGGATTTTCAAACTACAGGTAACTTAAAATCACTCATGTGGAAAATATCTATACTACAAAAAGCAGCAAACACTTCAACAGATTTACCAGCACATGACAGGTCTCCACTCTAAAGCAAGACTAATTTTTATGATTTCACTTCAAGAATAATTTTTATGATTTCTTCAAGAATAATTTTTATGATTTCATTTTCGTGTTTAAAATTGGTTAGTGGTCTCATCTTCTTCCTGCTCAACCATGGTGGTTAGAGTGGAACAACAGCACTTCTCAACCTCCACACCTCTGCTGTTTTTCTACTTGGTAAAGCCTACTGTTCTTGCCAGCAGATATATTGCCCTTGTGCCTGTCTCAGCTAAAAAGAATCACGAACCTCAAAAACTGTAGAATGACTTGTCATCTGCATCTTCCTATTATTTTGTCTTTTAGTGGCTTTTTGTCCTGTAGATTGAGAAATGTTGCTACATGGATCTGGTCCCAGACATCCCTTATAATCAGGACCATCTTCCCCTCCCATACCTTCTTTTCCTTCTACCGTGGATAGGGTAAGTTCAAAAAGCTGACATTACTTCTCTAGTTTCATTCAAACACTGGGGACAAGGGAGGCACTAGGTCATCACCTTTCATTAGGAACCAGGGAATAAAAATGCAAAGTCTGACAAATGTAGGTTTTTACTGTACTTTTTACAGAGTCATGAGCTAGAGTTTTACTACCTGGAGAGTTTGTATATGCAGGGAAAAAAATCAAAAGATTAAATAGCTGCTTCAGCAGAATATGGCTAATTTTCTCATCCTCACCATCATAAGCAAACAAGAAAAATTATCAAAGTATTGAGGATTACTGAAGGGAATTTAAACAGTCCCAACCAATATAACCTAAAAGATGAAGAAAAGAAACTTAAGACCTTTCCACAGCAACATTACTAGTAGTCACTGTGCTAAATAGAGATCTGATTATAGAAGTAAGAGTCTTTGCCAAAGTCTTCACCATTCTGTTATCAGTGATTGTGAGACATGCATCTCACTAAGTGACCTTAGTGTCATCTTCTAGCACTTGACTTTCAGTATTAGAAGCTTTACTTCAGTAACAATTGCTACCTAATTCTAACCACTTGTTGTCACATACTTGGTGACATCAACAAAGAGAATGGCAGGTATAGTCTAAGGCTTCCCAGCTACCTTCTTTGCACACCTAAGGTAAAACACTGAAAGAATGGATACTCTGAGGTCAGATGAGTTTTCATCACATATTTGATATCCAGGCCATAAAGAGAAATGTGACAGTTTACAATGTCCCTGTCTTTTAAGTAACCACACTTGAGTGAAAGTCATATGCCATAATAAAGCATTAAAACATCATCTATAAATGTTTATTTCTGAATTTAAAAAAATCTATAAACTCCATGAGGAAAAAAACTTTCTCTGTTTTGCTCACTACTCACCTTTACCATCTAGGATGCTGCTTGGCATTTTCTAAGGTTTTAAAAAATATTTATTGGTTTAATGAATATATGGTGATATGAATGTGTTATTAAAAGAAAGGAGCACAGAAGAAGAAGTTAATAATTCCATTTCAGAAGCTCCAGGCACTAGTCTATTCCCCATGATATAGAATAAAACAGCAGTCCTGCCTTCCAGGTACTATCTGTCTGAAGAAGACCCTGAAACACTGAATAAGAACTTAGTTTTGTCTTCTTCTGAATGTGCAATGTAGAACTCAAGTGTCTATGTTTCCAATCAATGTTTTAATTTTAAAAAGCAAAGACACTCAGAACCCAAAGACACTATTGTTCCCAAAGTAGTTTGTATAAAATGTGAAGTGATTTTACAGATGTTCTGGAATATACACATAACTACAATAAATGCACTGTGGCTACTGGCCAGTCACCAGGTCTCTGTGTGTTGATCGGCCACAGACGAGGGCTCTGTAGCTGGTGATAAAGCTCAGAGTGGAGGGCATTGCAGGAAGGCAGAAAGTGACATCACTCTGGCTTAATCCATGATGCCTCGATTCCAACAGGCTTGTTGCCAACATAGACATAATTGAAGAACTCTAGACATTTAAAAGGCCATATTACCTCTTACAATTTTTCCCACAGAGTGGATGTAAAGGATCAAAAACAATGAGCAATGTGGAGATCAACATAATTGGATAAAACCTAACCAGGTCATCATGTAGCCTATAGAAAGGGCCACTCTATAATCAAGCAAAAATGCCAAACCAGTTTTCCTAGTGATGACCCATCTTTTGAACCTGGAACTGTAGACATAGATTGGGGATCATGAGGCTTTGGAATACTGGCTCTTACGCTCTTTTGATTCTCTGTCCAAGGGATCTTATATCTTTCAGCTAAATTTAAAAGATGAAACATAATCTTATAGCTCTAGCATGAATAAATCACACGTTAAATGTTCTATAATGTTGTGTTTACAATAAAGACTAATAAATATCAATTATTGAGCATGCCATTCTATTTTTAGATGTCTCCAGGTACGTGACAACAGTAAGTTCAAATCAGAGAACAGTTGTCACTGAAATACAGCTTCTAACAGTGAAGGTCAAGTACTAGAAGGTGATCTTCAGGTCATCTGCTGAAATGTATGTCTCCAGAGGCTTTTAAGACCTGCAGAGTTTTCCAGCTTTTCATCTCAGTCACTATAATTAATCATTAATTTTGTTTGAACTAATCTGAAAAGTTATGTCAACATTTTTAAATTGCACAAAGTTTACAAGGTAGGAAGTTGGCCAGAAATGAGGAAATATTATTTAAAAGATGAAAAAATTAGAAATAATTAGTGAAAGAATGAGCAAAATGTATGAATCATGAAGAGTTGCAAATGACCTTTACATATGCCAAAATCATCAATGTGAAAAACCAAATCCTGTGATGAAATATTGATTTTTCAATCAAAGTGTCATTTTATATATACTCTGAAGCTGACCAATATGCTTTTGGCCAAATTATTTTTAGCCAAATCACCTAGTGTTAACAAATGGGCAATTACAACATGTTGGGAGATATGCCGAGAGCTGGATAAGTGTAAGACACCGTGGAAGCACATAACTCCATCTGCCTGCAAGGTATGAGTCAAAGGAGGCATCCCAGAGTAAGGAACCCATAGGTGGAACCTGGAAGGGCAAACAGTATTAAACAAGGTTAAAGTAGAGAAGAAGAACAAAAGAAAGAGTCTACTACACATGGAAAACTCCGGCATGATAGGAAGCAAGCATATTTCTCTTTGGCTGGAACAGAGAAGACAAGAAATTTATTGTCAGCACATAGCACAATATCTGATATGTATTAAGCACACTGTAAAATCTGTGAATAAGTTATTTTATCTTGCTTATCTGTAACTTCTATAATGAGTATATATTCCTTTTGCACTGAAGAAAAACACACACACATTTATCAAAAAAGGAGATTATAATAGTACTTTTTTAACAAATTCCATGATGCTCCAAAATTAAGTATTTGCAAAACAGGTGACTGAGGTTGTTCATTTACACCCAACTAGTGGATTCAATCAAATGTGTCAAGTGCATCAATTTCCAATTATATTCTTTGAGCAAAGATGTCTTGTTCACTGTTGTCTCATCAGCAACTAGCTCAGTACATACGGCACACTGCACATATTTAATAACTCCAGACTGAATGTGAATATGCTGTTTCCAACCCTTGTGGACTTAGTTTGGAATTCTCTATTGATCTTCATATTCAATACCTCTTGGACATTTCACTTGGATGTCTCATAAGCAACTCAACACAAAATTTCAAAATATGTGCCTTTTTCTGCATTCCTTATGCTAGTAAATGGCACAACTACATGTGATATTGTTAACTATTAACTTTTTTCTCAATTACTGACTGACTTCATCAATTACTAAGACCTATCCATTCTCTTTCTAAATCTTTTGAAATCCTTTCACTTTTGCTATGTCTTCTGCCATTCTCCAAGCTCTCATCCCTTATTAACTGGATTATAGTCATATCCTCCTAATTCTACTGACTTCTACCTTAGTGTTATCACAATGATCTTTCTAAAATGCAGATTTGATTAATTTTTACCCTTTAAAAATCCTTTAATATCATTGGGATACCATTCAGGATAAATTTTATACACTTCTTTAAGTTAGTCTTTCTAATAATCTTTGAGATTAAGACTACCTAGCTCTACAAAGAATTTAGAGGTCCCAAAAGAACTTATAAATTGTATCAAAATGTTTCTATAAAATATAAGGTATCCACTATCTATAAAATGTAAATGTCATGAGTTATTTACTAAAAATGAAATATAGGATACTTTTTCATGATTTTAATCTAATCAGATCACTCCCTATTATAATTTTACAAACAACCCACACATTTTTCACAGATTTATTGCTCACCCTTCTTTAATTTTCCTATGCCTGATTTTGACACTCAGAGACACACAGATTTTTAGCCAAGGTGACATGACCCCTCAGCATTTTGTGCAATAAAATAATTCAGAGATACAAGGAAGGATTAATAATAATCCTTCGTACATTTTACTAATTATTTTATCACTTTTCTCTCCCTATTTTCCAAGAAGTTTCCCTGCCTCTTTAAGTATTTAAGCCACAGGGGAGTCAATATTCATGCCTTGTTTTGTTATTTGTTATACTTGCTCATGTCTCTTAACTGCAAGCTTTCTGCGACAGCAAACTATTTGTCTAGGATTGGTTCACCATGTATATTTCCTGTCTTAAACAGTAAATAAGAAGAACCAGCTGGTACCTGTAATGTAAAAGAACAGCAAGAATACAGCAACAAAGCAAATCATGATTCAGAATGTCACAATCATCTTGGATCTTCACACTTGCATCAGAATGGTAGAATGTCCAATTGTCTTCTCCTCCTCATCTAAAATAGCACCTTTATTGAACTGATATCTCTGCACTATGCTATATAGACTGTTTTTTCTTCTGCATACTAAAATCTTTTCTTCTACTTTGCTAATTCACAGTTTGTGTGGGTATTTTATTCCTTTCTGTGTATTTTCTGCCAATAACCTTTGATTTGTTTTTATCAGTTCACATTATTGATTTTATGTAGTGAAGCTTCAATTTAAACAGAAAAGCAGTTAACTTTATTTAACTTTTTTACCCGTTCTTCCTATGGATGTCATATTACTGGTGTTTCTTTTTAAATGTAATCAAAATAAACTATCAAGCACTCATTTTCAATTGACCCAAAGACTAAATTTTTCTTTTTAAAATATCATTATGTTTTCTTATGCTATCTCTTGCACACTATAGACTAAAACACAGAGAAACTTTCATTTGAATGCCTATGTCAGAGGTGTTTGAACCAGAGCAACTCCATCTTGACTAGGGGCTTGGTAAAATAAGGCTAAGATTTTCTGGGCTGCATTCCCAGGAGGTTAGACATCCTCAGTTACAGAATGAGATAGGAGATTGGCACAAAGTACAGGTCATAAGGATGCAGATAAAACAGGCTGCAGTAAAGAAGCTAGCCAAAACCCACCAAAATCAAGATGGCGACATGAGAAACATCTGGTCATCCTCACTGCTACACTCCCACCAGTGCCATGACAGTTTACGAATGTCATGTCAATGTCAGGAAGTTACCCTACATGTTCTAAAAAGGGGAAGCGTGAAAAATCCACCCCTTGTTTAGCATCCACTCCTTGTTTAATAAAGAAATAACCATAAAAATAGGCAACCAGCAGCCCTCAGGAGTAGCCACTCTCTTATTCCTTTACTTTCTTAATAAACTTGCTTTCAATTTACTCTGTGGACTCACCTCAAATGTTTTCTTGCGAGAAATCCAAGAACCCTCTTTTGGGGTCTGGATTGGGACTCCTTTTCGTTAACACCCACAACTACAAACAAATGCCCAGTATAATAAAGCTACATTTGGATTTCAGCTGATTACTGTAGAAACAAAACATTGTTGATATTTACGAATAATTTTATCAGTAATTTTATGAAAAGAGAGCTTTCTATCGTGCCTAATAATGTATTAATCAATTACCAAAAAAAAAAAAATGGCCACAAATTCCTCTCTTCCTCAATGCATGTACCCTTGCAATATGACTTTGCTATTAGGAGGTAAGATCTATCTCTCTGCTTATTGCTTCTGTATTAGATTCCATAACTAATTGGACATTAGCAAGCAGTAGTAAGCAGAGGCTTGAAAACTACTTATACAATCTTAATCTATTCCCTTTTACAGTTGGGGATCTTTTTATCTTCATGTAAAGAAGTCCTGGCTAGCTTAATGTAGGAACCACCTGCAGCAGAAACAAGCCATCCCAATGGAGGATCCCTAATGCCAAACACGAAAGTTGCAACCATCCTAATCTCTTCAGCCCCAGTCAAATCACCAGCCCCAGTCACATCACCAGCTGATGGTAGAAATCAAACATGCTAACCCAAACCGGAGGAATAACCCAGCAGCTGACCCAAGAGTGGCAAACTAATAAAATGGTGGTTGTTATAAGTTTTGGCTTAGTTTGTTATGCAACAATGGATAAAATAGATAAGGGTTTGCTCTCTGTATCACAGCCAGATAAAAATGACAAAGGTGCAATGGGAAGCTGCAACTTAGCTGGTTCTGTCTTGTTTCCTGCCACCAAGAAGTAATTATCCTTTAATTTCCTTTACTCCTTAGGGTTTTTTTTTTTTCTAATCTCAATCATCAAAAAAAATATTATCCAAAATCCCAAGCCACCCAAGAAAACACAATGACTCAAAGGGACAGTTAAAAACCTAGAAAAGAGTTTATTTGTACATTTTAACAGCTGCAATTTTCCTTGTTCCACTATAAATCTGATCATAATACCTGCATTTATTACTGAAGCCTCAGAAAGCAAAGGTGGCTTATAGAATCATACTAATTTTAAACAATATTCATGATTTAAAAAAGGAACTGGCTATCTCATAAGGTTTGTTAGAATTTAACAACATAAAAAATTACATTTAGATAACCTTATCATTTAAAATCCTTTTAGCTTTTGTTAGTCAGATAAATATTGAAAAATGATGTCTCTAAATTCTCCTCTGTGATAAAATACATATTTAGTCTTTGTTTTTGATTCCTGTTGTAGAGCTCCTAAAACCATTGGAATTTACTGATTGATAGGAGCATCTGTTGTTATTCATAATCAGTCACTTTTGATCACACCTGTGTTCATGCTAATGCAGTGACTTAGGTTGGAGCCCCTAGATAGCCTCAGGATTGTGCTGGTCAACAGAAAGGCCTATTGATTAGAGGGTTAACACTTTCAGCCCCACCTTCTGACAGCTGAGGAGCAGAGGGAGACTAGAGAATAAGCTCTATAAAAACTCTTGAACAAGGATATTTGATGAGCTTTGTTGTTGCTGAACAGGGGGTTTACTGGGAGGATGGTATACCCAGAGCAGACCTACAAGCTCTGCAACACCACCGCCCAGCCCTCCCCCATATCTTGCCCTATGCTTCTCTTCCATCTGGCTCTTCCTGAGTTGTATGCTTTATAATAAACCAACACATCTAAGTTAAGTGTTTCCCTGAGTTCTGCAAACCATTCTAGCAAATTACTGAATCTAAGAAGGGAGTAGTGGAAACTTCTGACTTACAGGTGGTCAGTCATAAGTAATAGGGGACTGGACCTGGCACTTGGCATCTGAAGTGGGGCCAGTCTTATGAGACTGAGCCCTTATCCTGTGAAATCTGATGCTAAATGTAGGTAGACAGATAGTATCAAAATTGGATTAAACTCTAGGGCACCCAGCTGGTGTCCATAGAGTTGGAGAATCGCTTGGTGTGGAAAATACCCACACATCTTGTGTCAGAAGTGTTGTGTGAACGCGTAGAAAAACAGTGTGTTTTTTGTAATCTATCTACTCTGTCATGAATGAATGATACAGTATATATTTATTTATACATATTGTCAGTTATATATTTAGATAATTGTGTTGAACACAACTTTATTCAAGAGGCCTTGCAGATTTTCCTGTTTTTTCCCACTAGTCAGTGTGTTTACAAAGAATAAATTTAAGAATATTTAATAAGAGATAGCCAGATATAAGAACTATAGTTTGGCAATCAAGATCCACTATAGCTGAAAGTTTTATGGATTTTATAAATTATTATACCATGTTACACATGGAAGGATATTTATCAATTATTATAAACCATGCTGTAAACTATATCTATGTTACGTACTAATGGGCTGGATTGTTGTGGGTTTTTTTGTTGTTAGTAGCTTTTTTTCATTAAGCTCTTTATTTTGAAATAATTACAGATTCACAAGAAGTTGTGAAGGTTGTTACATTTCTGTGTTCCTAATGTCTCCTGTACAAAATCTGTAATATATGAGACAAAAAGAAAACCCAGGGATTCCTCAATGTTTCAGGACTCAAGCTCTCCTCTGCTTTCTTTCCTCCATCTTCTATAGTTTTCTTATTTTTGTTTTGTATACAATAGTCAAGTTCCTTAGCTATACTTAAAATAATAAGGAAAATACTTTTCTTTATTCTCACAAGCAAAAGTCATTAGGGGAAACTCCAGTAAATTATGTAAGAAGTATGTGGGAGTTGTATTTAGACATCATTGAAGAAAAGAATGATATAGTTCAAAATATTATCTGAGTTATGTTGATGTTCTTTTTGCTACTTTTTAAGTAAAGCTTTCAAAATAATCTCTATGGCTATCTGTATTCTAAAAGCTTTCTCTGTTCCTACTCATTCAATCAGTTCTATAGAGAATTATTGAGAGCATAAATTTATTAAAGGAACCTTATGGATTTTCCTACTTTTGCTGCGATTTATTGTTTAGTATGTTTGTAGGAAATAAATGTAAGAAAATTTGATAAAATCCAGAAAAAAATAGCTACAGTACCACATTCAAGTCCCATTGTAGCTCAAGTTTTTATAAATTTTTAAAAACGCCGCAGCACATTCATCATGGAAAGATGTTGCTCAGTTACTATAAACCATGATGTGAGCCATATACATAATACATAATGGTAATTTCATATTATTATAATGGCTCATAGTCACAAGTACCAAGGGGGGTCTCAAAAAATTTCAAGAAGTTCTCCAAGGTCCTACAGTGACTCTCTCAGAGAAAACAATCAAAATCTCTTCTTTATAGAGCAACTCAGAGTATCCAATTCTAAGTATTTTAGACATTAAGCAAACTATAATAGTCTTTTGTTTCAAGAAATATCGTTATCTAGTGTCTTTTTCCCTGGAGAAAATTATTCACCTGTACCATAGGAATTCATTGCCTATAAAAGCATTGTTTTAGTTTCAAATGGAAAAACCCCAGAAAATAAATATCTAGATAATAGCGTTTTTACACCTCTATTCAGAAGGGTTTGCTTTATTTTCTGTTTGTTTTATCATACATATGCTTGTAGTATTCTATGAGCCAGACTGCCTTAGGCCAGATCATAGTATTAAGAAATAGAATATAGAACTAAGTAACATTGTCAAGGCAAGAATGACAATGATTTTACTGGTAATAGGGGAGACCTTTGACTATAATTTAGTCCCATCCTTAGGCTAATAAAAATATCCTGTTTTTGTAGTCTCTAACATAATGTATTTATTATTCTGTAAGGGCTTCTTTGACCACCAGACTTGGAATGTACCTTCAGGAGAAATAAGACAGGCAGTGAAGCTGTTCCTGCAGGTGAATGTTGACCTCTCTTACTGTTTTTTTACTTGTTTAGTAGTAAATCTAAATGCAAGAACTTCAACCAAGCATGCATTGTCATCCTAAAGGGTCTTATAACCTGGACAAAATCACCTTCACTTAGCAAAATGGGTCATCACGTGCTACTTTAAAGCTACTTTGCAACTTCTTCAATCAGTTGGGCTTTGTGCTTCCTAGTATGCTTCCATGACATGACTATAACCAAAGCAAGCATATTAATAGCATTATCTGCCTCGGAAATGCACTCCAATACAGCATTGCAGCATCAGAGCATTTTCTGCTTCTCCCTTTTCGAAATAATAATAATTTAAAACTCTTTATGCATACTCTCTATTTTTTGTGTCTATGAAAATTAATTGGGGCTGAAGTATAATGTATTATTTACATTGCTCCTAGAATTTAAGCTCTTTGGTCCTTCAGAGTATTGCAATTTATAAAATTATCTTCTCCCAATATCCTGTGACAAATAGGTCACCACAATCCTTCTCCTAAATTTATTAATGTGAAAAATGAAACAAGACAGTAAAAAGACCTGAGACTTATGAGAACAATACTGGGAGGGGAATGTACAAGTCTTGTACTCTAAAGTTTGCAGTCTACCAGGCCTTGAGTTGAATATTGGTTTTGTATGAGCAGCTTAAAGGCTGTGAAATTTACATGGAAAATAAGCACATGTAAGAACAATAATTAACAACAGTGACTTAAAAAAAACCACAGCAAGTGCTCAAGATATACTGGAAACTTTGTACATGAGCAAGACAGCACAAAACTAAATCAAGGACATATGATAAACTACTTGTTGAAAATAAGCTCTAGATTTAGCTTTTGTTTCTCCTGGCAGCCAGGGAAATACCGATTTTATTATTAGAAAAATAAAAACACAGAAGTGTATTTTGAAAGCAAAAACATTATTTGCACTAAAGTCTGGGAAGTACCTACCTGGTACTCCCCAATATAAGGTTATTATAGTAGGACACAGTGTTTTCAGATATATCTTTGTAAAGTTATACAATCATTCTTCAAAAGACCATGTCTTATAAAAATCATAAGCCTTGGTAGATAAAGCCTGGGAAGCGAAACTAAATGACAACACATGAGAGCCTTCCTATAAGCAACTAAAATAATAGCATCCATAATATTATCCAGGTCGCCATGGACTGAACTGTTTACTATCACCCTACCCCCACCTCCCCCCGACTCCCCGGAAAAATACACGTATTAAACTGCAGGAGTCCCCAGCCCTAGGACCGCGGACTGGTACCCGTCCATGGCCTGCTAGAAACTGGACCACACAGCAGGAAGTGAGCGGCAGGCAAGCGAGCATTACTGCCCAAACTCTGCCTCTTGTCAGAGCAGCTGCGGCATTAGATTCTGGTAGGAGGGCGAACCTTATTGTAAATTGCACATGAGAGGCGTCTAGGTTGCCCGCTCCTTGTGAGAGTTTAACTAATGCCTGATGATCTCAGGCGGATCAGTTTCATCCCAAATTATTACGGTTCAAACGTTGGGGACTGCTGAATTAAAGCCTTATCCCCCAATGTGATATTTGGAGATAGGGCCTTTGGAAGATAATTAAGCTTAGATTAATTTATAAGGGTGGCGCTCTCATGATAGGAGAGCCTTTATAAATAAAGGAAGAGAGCAAGAGAGCTCTCGCTTTCTGCGTGTGCACGAAGGGATCATGTGAGCACACAGTGAGATGATGGCCACCTATAAGCCAAGAAAACCTCAGAATTACATTTACCTTGACAGCACCTTGACCTTGGACTTCCAGCTTCCAGAATTGTGAGAAATAAATTTCTGTTGTTTAAGCCACCCAGTCTATGGTATTTTGTTATGGTAACCGGAGCAGATTTATACATAGGTATTTCCTTTTATCTTGCTCTAACATAATACAGTTGATATGTTTGGGAAAACTACTCTCTAAAGAGAACAACATAGTTAGCCTGTTCCTTCTTAGACTGTATGTTTTAGTTACCAGATGTTTGCACAGAGATTGTTGGCAAGGGCTGGATTCCATATAATTCAAGGTTCAATTTTCTGTTTCTATAAAATCAATCCTGTGAAATGGTTAAAAGAAATACACCTTATATTTTTATAGCTGTTTAAGTTTTCCAACTTTTCTTTAAAAATATCTTCTCATCTTACCCCAACAAAACCCTGGGTTACAGACATATTTTTTTTCCATTTTACAGATAAGAAAACTGAGGCCTTTAGAGAAAAGTGAATTGCTTGAGATCAGTTTATTTATTCAATTGACATTAAATATGTATTTAATGCCTTCTTTTGTTTTCATTCCAGGCACTGCGCTTGCAAGGGGAATATGTTGATAAGTGATGCAAAGCCAGATGGGGTCTCTAGACTCTCCATAAAATCTCTCTTTCTTCAACCAAGTTATCTTACTTCTATCTGCAAGGCCCAGCACAACCATCATCTGTCAGGCAAGCCCAAACTTCTACAGAGATATCTCAGATACAATATCAAGTAACATTTACTGAAAGTTTGTCTATATTTTTTATTCAAGATCAGGAAAATGTCAGTCTTTTCTATTGGTAAGGAACAATCCTGTTTTACACTTTATTTCCTCACATAAGTGTGAATGTGTACAGCAAAATTTCCAGAGGTAGAGTAATATTCAAGTCCGCGGTCAGCCACTTGCCAAGTTTGCAAAGTACGGATATATTATTTTATATACCCAAGAATCAAATGTTCTCAACTGTAAAAAGTATATATTACTAATTTCTATCTAATGGATTTTTGTGAGCATCATGTTATTTTCAAACACTTAAAACACCTGACATACAATAAATGCTCACTAAAACTAAATACTTATTAATAAGTGCCTCTCAGTATCACAGCGGCACATGTGAATCTCAGCTCACATTATAAGTTAGTATTCTCTAACTTAGCTTAATTGCCTACTCCAAATCCATTCTGCTTAGATTGATAAACACATAACCTAAGTTATCACCTCTACATCACAGTTATGCTAGAGGCCTGAAACCACCTATGGTGGCAAGCTCTTGATAAGAAAGGAGGTTGGGGACATAAGGTCCTTTGTCATTGGCCAGCTCTGTTAACCGCTATTATTTTTCGCGCTACCCTATGGCAGGGAAACTGTGGCCATGCCGCCTTGAATTCTCTCTGCTGAGATGTTTTCTGTCACCATTGCTTTCTTGGGCCTTGCTACATCTCTATTCTAGGACCCATATATTTTTACGCACTTTGTCTTCCATTTTTTTACTGTTCAAAATAGTCTCTTTCAAGAAAAGAAAAATATTCTTTATCTCTCGTTTTGGTCTGTTTTCTGTTGCTTATAAAACAACACCTGCAACTGGGTAATTTATAAAGAAAAAGAATTACTTTATTATGGGGAGCCTGAAAATTTCAAAGTTGAGGAGCTGCATCTAGCAAGGGCCTTCTTGCTAGTGGGGACCATGCAGCATCCCAAGTGCTACAGGGTATCACATGGTGAGAGGGTTGAGTGTGCTTACATGCTAACACACTCAAGTCTTTCTTACTCTTTTTACAAAGCCACTAGCCACACTCTCAAGATAACCTATTAATCCATTAACACATTAATCAATAAATTAATCCATTCATAAGGGGAGAGCCCTCATGACCCAATCATCTCTCACTACTGCCACATTAGGGATTAAATTTCAACTTGAGTTTTGGAGGGGACAGACACTGAAAACAAAGCATCTCTCATCACATTAGTTTTAAATCATCTTCCCACTTTAGTGTTTAATTTTTTAAAAGAAAAAAATCCACAAAATATGTTATACGTTTCTCTTCCCTGAGCCATCTTCCAAATAAATGAAAGAGGGAAAGATATTATCTAATGGCCCCAAATACTATTTCCACTCAAAATTCTGGTTCTTCAATTCTGGGACCTTGTGTCTGAGAGTACCGCCATCTGTGGGTAGGTTTCCCTGGTGCCTCTGCATGCTTCACCTCAGTGTAGAAGTAACATTGATTCCCAACCATCTGCCATGTCCCTCTGCCTGCCTTACAGGAACATTCCATTCCTCTCATCTCTGAAATGTCTGGCTCCAGCCAAAATCTTATGTATGATTTTTGAGACTTAACCATAAACAATTACAAAGACTTTCTCCTGCAGGCCTCACAGAGGAACACTGTCCTCCCCACAGCAGACTTGGAGCACAGAGAGTAAACTGTAGTCTCTGAAAGGAGTTGCAGTCAAGGACACAGGCCCTCCTGGCTGGCCAAGCTGTTAACACCCAACTGCTTCCCTATCTCAGGTGCCTCCATTTAGAGGCCTCATTTATTTATTTATTTATTTATTTATTTATTTATTTATTTATTGAGATAGAGTCTCACACTGTCACCCAGGCTTGAGTGCAATGGCAATCTCGGTTCACTGCAATCTCCACCTCCCAGGTTCAAACAATTCTCCTGCCTCAGCCTCCCAAGTAGCTGGGATTATAGGCGCCTGCCACCGCACCTGGCTCATTTTGTATCTTTAGTAGAGATGGGGTTTCCCCATGTTGGCCAGGCCAGTCTTGAACTCCTGACCTCAAGTGATCCACCCACCTTGGCCTCCCAAAGTGCTGAGATTACAGGCATGAGCCATCGTGCACAGCCCAGAAGCCTCTTTATAGGCCTCTTTATAGGAGCTGAGGCCTCCCCCAGGTGCCTCTGCTGCTAAAACCTACTTTTGGGGATTGGGGTGAATCTTGAGGTCACTTTCTCCATTCTTAGTACTCAGCACTTTTCCACCATGAGCTCTTCCTTTCCTCCTTTTTGTCAACCCACTGGTCCATGAAATGGCAGAGCCTTTGGTTCAAGGCTTCTTTGGGAGTGAGACAATTCCCACATGGGTGCTGATCCACTGGCCTGGAGCCATTACAGGGCGGGAGGGTGCGGGGTGGGGCGGGAATGAAACGATGGAGAGCTGGCACTTGTTCCCATTTTATATCTTGCTTAGACTATCACAGTGCTTAAAGGTGTGACTGCTGCTTTCATTTTAGCTGGTTGCCTTAATCGGCTCTCTCCAGCTGAGCCCAGCTCTTGACAACATCCAATGCTTAAAACAGATCTAGACTTCAGTCTATTCTGTACTCCTTAGAACTTTCTTCCTACTACCTCATACACATTCCTTACACCTGATACTGTTTCTATGGCCTCTTCTCCATCCTCTGTATACGAATTTGAATTCACATACCCAAATAGTTGGCCCTGCTCCTCTACAGCTAACAGGGACCACACTAGTGCTGCCATGAGACTATAATATGTGGTAAATATTTTTCTCCCAACTACACCATTTTTCATTTATGAAAAAAATACATATGCCTTAGATACTGTAAAATTCCATTTATGTTTTGGAAACATAAGAACCAAATTATATGGGCCTATTATCTGTAGGTAGTAACAGCTTCAATTTTTTTCTCCAAGGAATTTCTCTTGCAGTGGTTGTGATGAAATTTGTATTTGCTTTAGAATCAAAGAAACATGTGTTCTTAGCTCAGCTCCTCCACTTCCAGCTTTAAGTACCCTGATTCTCAATTTTCTTAAATGTAAAAATGATTATTAATACTCCCCACAGGGTTGTTAGTAAGTAAAATCAGATGGCATATGTAATGTGCTTAGGGATGCACTCACCCAAAGGTATCCACTCAACAAATGTTAATAACATTTTGTTCCCTTAAATTGAGAGTAAATAAATATGCATGAGAGATTATTAAAATATTTTAATAAAGAAAGGTGGAGACGTTTTATTAATTTATTATCTTATTCATAAAATAACCTATTGTCTATTGATTTTCAATGACACTCTATCCTAAGATGCTCATCAAGTTCAATTAATCATAAATACATTCTCAAATGGCATTTTAAATGATGTTCTAGGTAGATTATCAGTAATGTTTATTTAGCTGTTGAAGAATAACTGTTCAAAAAACTTTTTTTAGTAGAGTAGTTACGAAAATGTTCTCTCTGATACTAATTGGATGACAGCTACAGCCACATTTTAAGCCAAATTTAGTTCTTAATAATAAAAAGCATGTCATTACTGTACAGTGGGATTCATACCTTTCTATGTACAATGATATAAATAAATCATTTTGGTTCCTTTGGTACCAAAGTTTATCAGAACTTGCATAGGTCAGCAAAAAGAGAGCATGAGGAATCACCCAGTTATATACCTTGCTAAATTAAAACTGAAAGTCTCAAAGACATTTTTTCCACTCTGAAACTTGATACTATTTGGGTACTGCATTTGAAAAATAATGCAGCGTTAGCAAGATGGTAGAGCTTAACCAAAAGATATTCCCCATGTATGGAACTGATGAAATGTTAATGACTGTTTTCGATAATCTTATCAGCTCTCTCATTGAAATGAGGCAAAGTATAGCAGTCATTCTTAGCAGAATTCCACCTAAAATTTGCTTGTAACCAACAAAAATTTAATAAAATTTTAACTAAAAATAACTTGCTAAGCAAAATAATATCTGAATGGCTATACATTAAAATGGTTCTAGAATTTAATGTAATTAGAAATTAGCTTTTAGTTCTCAAACCCACACTAGGTCTCCAGCTCCACGGAGAGAATGGGCTTTCATAATTACTGATCTCTGGATTATACCTCCTTCTCACTTTTATTCTTCCAGCAATAGATACAGGAGAGGCTTCCTGTAATTTGAAGTCTAATTAAAGCCACTTTCTCCCTTTCGTTTCTCAAACTCCTCCAACATTTTTATAACTAACTCCTTGCAATATATTATCTGTTTGAATATCTACTGTAGTTTCTGTTTCTTGCCTGGATGAGGGCAAATATATTTTAGTAAACAATAGGTGATATTTGCCATGACTTGGTCTGTATCTACCATTCAGATTACATCTAAGAAGTGAGGAATAATGTTTGTTGAAATTAAATTAAATTAATTTAATCTTGTTAGTTGACAAAGTAATTCTCCAAACATTGTTTTATTTCATTTTTACAGTGATTAAAATGTAATAACATAAAAATATGTTTGAATATGCAAATATATATGTACAGGACTTGAGATTAATTGATCTGTTTATAATCATACAGCTAACTTATTTATGGAATAACTAAGATATCAGGAATATCTTTAGCTGAAATGAATTTGAGTATTCTAAGCATAAAATAGTTATTAAAATAATATTGGGTAACTCATAGAATTATTGTAAAACTCTGGTACCAGGCTTGGAAGATAAGCAGTGGCAAAGGGAAGCTGGACAGAAAATCGGATAAACACTTACATACCAAAGCCATACTATCTGGGTTTGTATCCCAACTCTGCCACTTAATTACTGCCTTGTTTGGAACAATTTGCTTCTCTTTTCTATTCCTTATTACTTCATGTGTGCGATGGGGATAAAAATAGTGCTTACCTCAGATAATTTTTATAAAGAATACATAAGATTAATCAATGCACAGTGTTTTAGAACAATACTGGGGCTACAGAGAGATCTCAATAAATATTAAATGAATAAATGAAAAATCTTACCATTCTGGGGAAAACAAACAGACTCTGAACTAGTTTCTACACTTTTCACCACCAGACATTGGATGCTGCTACCGCACAGCTCTGTATGAAACTGGAAACGACATGTGACTTTCCCTCCATCACCATGATGAATGCCCACTGTCTCTGCCTACATTACCAAGTCCTGATTGCTGACAACAAGGCACATATTCATGCTTCAACTGCTATAAATGTCCAAAGGTCTTGCTTAGGTTCTATAATTGTAGGTAGATTCTAGCTAACCAAGGTCCACAGAGTAGATAATTACTCAAACATAAGAAAGGGCTTCGTATGCTAGTCAGGAAAAAAAAGGAAGAGAAAAAGAAATAGACAAATGTTCTCTAAAGCTACTTAATATCAAAGGCTGGGTTTTTTAATCTGAGGATAAAAAGAAAAGTAATCCATCATTATTACATAACAATACACATATTGGAGATGGGAATAACACTTTACTCATCTCCTTTGCATTATCGAACAATATAAATTTACTAGCAGTCCATAGTTAAAAATTTCTTTAGAATTCATATGCAGGTTCTATTATTTTACATGTCTACAAACTCCGAACAGATTAGACTGTATTTTTCTTCTTTGTTGTCTCTTTTTGTCTAACTCTACTCCTTTCCCATGTTTCTGGGCAATTTTTTTTTAAAGCTGATAGACATAGTGAGTCAAAATAGAGAACTTTTTGTAATATGCTAACCAGTAAACACAGTGAATCAGGTATAATCACTGAGTAACATATTATTCTTGCCTGGAAGATTGTTTCTTTACCTCAAAGTTTGTAGCCTAGTTGAATTTTATTGCACATAAGCAGGACTTAACACCTCTCTCTTTGTTCATTCTCTTTTTTCTTCTCCTCTCCCAATACATGAGATAGGTAGTATCTTACAATAATAGCACAAGAGCACAAAATGTGACTCCAGAAGGGTAAGACTGATATATTTACAAATATACCAGTACATAAATACGCAAATAGGTACACTAACAACCATCTCTTTTGAAATCTATGCATTACTTTAATGATGATATTGGTGTTTGATCACATCTGGAACTTCTCTTCCAATAATTGCTTCTTAATCAGTTTAGAGCCTACAAATACATTTTTTTTCTAAATTACATTTTTTTATACTAAGGATGCAAAGATATTACTAATAATAATACAACTTGATTATATTATTTATTAGATTTGGTTTTGAATAATTTTTTTTTCAGTTAAAAAATCCAATCCATGCAACAAAAATATTTTTCCACTAAAAAGAATTTTATTTTTTGCTTGGGAAATAATTCCTGAGTATATATTTTGTTATGTGACTTTTTAAAATCAGCCTTATTTGACTATACCATATTTTGTGGTGGCATTATTCACAATATATGAAATTAATCTATTTGCTTTAGCACACATATCATTTGAAACTAACTTGTTTAAGGTCATAAACATCCTGTCTAATTGATTCTGTTAGTCCTAGTTCCTAGTTGAATCACAATACATACTTACCGAAGAGAGAAAATACAATATATGGCAAAAGAGAAAAGAAAGGGAGAGAAAATGAAGTAGAGAAAAATAAATGATATAGTCCTACCATTACACAGGCAGCTATTTAACCCCAGAACCTTCATTTCTCCTGGCTAGATTTCTCTGAGAGACAACATCTTGAAAACTAATTCCATTTCCTTAAACTCTTTAAAGGCTTCAATTAAATTGTGTACATACACAGAAGCTGAACCAAAGGTCACCTACCCAAGCAAACAGGGAAAACACATAATTGTAAAACATTCAATAAATGTGTTTTAAACAAGTGCAGAATACACCAGGTTAACTTCCAAATTATATAGTAGAGAGAGGAGCTAGCCTAGAATGCTGACATATAGTTGTTTTCCCTCCCTCAACCTGTCTTTCTAATAGAGTCCATGATGTGTCTTAATCATTAAGAAATTCCCATTATTAATTAATTTGCATCTTTAAATTCCAATGAATCATGTCCATTAGCTTAATCTAAGAAGCATATTAATAAGTATATTGTGATTATCATTGGCTTTGAACTTCTGAAGGCCCCAAAAATAAAAAACCTGTTCAATGATTCCTTAAATACCTGGTGTCCTATATTGTGTTTTGGGTCACTGAAATATACATACCATTTCATAGTCAAACAAAAACCCATTTCAACAAACATACGAATGAAAAAATGGGTAAATGGAAAAAATAACAATTTATTTTCACAGCAATTGTTTTCATAATATTTAGAAGAGAAGAGAGCTGTCAGTTTCTCTAACTTTATTTGCAGTATTTCAAAAGCCAAACCTATTTTATTTACTTTATTTGTGGTGAAGTATTTGTTTTCACAAGGCCATGGCAATAAAGACAAATAATATCTAACTATAGGGCATCACACTTCAGGCTTACAGTTTTATTATCTCATAAGTATGAAAAGGAAATTGAACTCATATTTTAGAAAAGTTAGTCAATTTCTAAGATGCATAGGGACAAATAATTTTACAAGCAAATATTACATACTTCTCTTGTCTGCCGATTAGAAAAAAAATGAGAGGAATGTCAAGTTTCATTAAGTGATGAGTGATTAAACAAAACTTAAAAGAAATATAAAACTTTACAATTTAAAAATAATACCAGAGCTTAAATATGTAAAAAGGAAAGATTATATTGTTAGACATGTTCAATTTAGACTGTATTTCCTGAAGATGTTTAAGGTCTTCATATTGTTATATACTAAAGAGTGGCAGAGCATACAAGACAATAAACTGAGAGGAATACCTTGCTTTCTCTTATGAAATTAACCTAGAGAAGTTATAGAAACCAGAAAGGAACTTGGATTCCAATAACTAACAAAAGTTAATGTCAACAAAAGCAGCAACAATAGAAATTACAAGCCCTTTGGAGAAACAGAGCATTTTCTTGAAGTGGTGTCTGGATGCAGAAAGAATGAGGGCCAGTGTACCCCTCCAATCCAGGTGTGAGGACAGTCATGGGTGGCAGGAAGAGACTGCAAACATAGTTTACTATCTCTTCTTGCCTCTCTCCAGCACAGCCTCAGAAAATCATACTGGGTTTCTTCACCAGAGCAAACAGCAGCAGTGGGCATCCAGACCTAGGAACTGAAGTTCACAAGGGAAGCAGAATGGGATGGACCAGAAAACCATGAGAATTCCTTCCTCCACTGCTCCTCCTACAAATAACCAGGAAGGTTGGATTACAGAATGGAGACCCTGGCTCCCCGAAAGCTACATCTTTCTAAAGGTTTATAAGGACAAGTCTACCTAAGATGTTCTTTGGCATGTTGTGGTCATAGGGTCCTCTACGCTGGCATTCAGTGTTCACTTTTCCCTAATCCTCATCAGACCAACATAGAGTAATGCTCGGCTTGAGCCCTTCCCAATACACGATCAAGAGTATAGCTAAAACTTCTTCCTAGGGGAATATGAATTCACTGGTAAAAGTCACTGGACACAGGAGTTACATACCTTAAATATAAAATATATTCCTGGAAAAACCGTCATTCAATGCAGAGTTACTGAAACAAATTCACATATAATTCAAAATAATAATAATATATCATTATTATTTAAAATTATAATGTATCTTTTATACTTAGGGGATAAGAGAAGATATGAGAATAATCAAATCAGAAAATTACAGTAATGAAACAGAAAAGAACAAAAATGACATGAAACAAACAAAACAATCTATTCTATAAATAGTAAGATGGAATCCGCTGAAGAACAAGTAATCAGATGTATGAAGGAGGCAGGAAGGGCTAGAGGATCTACGGAGATAGACGGATAAGCCACTCAGATAATAGCGGTGCCAGAAGATAAAAACATAAAAACACACAGATGAAAGATAAAATATCCCAAATATAAGCAATCCATACATTGACAAAGAGAACAAATATGGTGAAATGTGAACAAACAAAAGTAGAAGAAAATATATAGCCTGCAGACAGAGCAGATCACCTGTAAAAGTATAAAAATCAAATAATGTCAGATGGCACTGGTTACACAAAGACAGTATACTATTTCCAAAATATTAAAGGAAAATAATATTGAGCCAATAATTTGATAGCCAGCTTAATTATAACTTAAATAGATGGCATAATAATAATAACAACAATTCCAGACAAACAAGACCTCAGAAAATATGCTATGCAGGGATCTGAATTGGAAATCTTTTTAGAAGGACTCAAATAATAAAAAAACTCAGAGAACCTAAATATTTGCGCTGGTACTGAATTTAACTCAGACTGCTTATAAAGTTCTATTCTTTCTATTCCACCATACTGTCTCTAAAATTAACTGCAATATTATATATCTTTAATGTCTTTGTAGGTAAAGCATGGTAGAGAAGCAGAAACTATAGCAGTGGTTTTAAACTTTTAAAAGGAGTTACAGAATTCATCTCACTTAAATGACAAAATTTATTTTACACATAAATTAGGACACTTCCACTATATTTATATTATTATAACTTTATAATTATTGTATCAATAGATATGTGTCTAAGAACGAATGAGAAAACCGAGAACCCAAAAATAGTTAAGGGTAGCTAATTCTCTTACTGAATCGACTAGACCATTTGCATAGCACTTATCATGTGCCAGACACTGTGGTGGATAGTGCCAGTGAGATAAGGTGATGATTTTTGTGAAAAAAATCACAGCATAGTGAAAAAAAAAAAAAGTATATAAGACAACTATAGGCCAAACTTTTTTAAGTTGTCTTTACTCTTTTTTCCCCAGCCTAGATCCATACATTTTATTTGTTCACTGTCAAAATATACCCTAAAGACAACTCCTTCTCCCAATTCCACTGGCACCACTATGAAAGTCTTCTAACTCTTTCTCTACATTGAAGCTTCTCTTCCTTCTTATCTTTGCTCGATATTAGCTACAGTCATCATTTTAACACTTTAGTCACGTGACAGCCTTTTCCCACTCAGTTTTCTTCAGTGGCATTCCATATATTGAAATGAGCACTTTCCACATGCACAACACTATTTTTAGTGCTGATTGCACTCACTTGTTGCTGAGACATATCTCTGATCCTGATCAGTAAATTAAGGCATAGAGAAATGAAGCATTTTGCCCAAAGTCATCTAACCAGTAGGTGGCAGTCAACTTTGACGTCCATGGACTCTGCTTTAGCTCTATTCAAACTGCCCGATTGTGAATGTGTACTTTCCTATATTCCTTTTCTTCTGCCTTCTTAATATTAGACTCCCACTCTTAGCTAGACATGTGGATGCTTCAAAAACCATACTCCCCAACTGCTCTCCGAGCTCATTGCAGCCTTGTGCCTCAGTTATGAGCAAAAAAAAGTAAGAATTGTTTTGAGGCAGGTTTCCAGATATCTAGAGAGTGCCTTAGACCCTTCTTTTTTATTGTTCCTTTTCCTGACTGCTGGGATGCAGACAATGACAGGTGCTTTAGCAGATAGTGGACAAGGGTAGAGTTGCTTAAGACTGTATGCCCCACAAGAGGCATACCCTTGCATCATTATGCCCTGGATGTGAGACACGGAGTCAAAGGAGATTATTTTGGAGCTTGCCCCTTTGTCCTCTCTCTCCTGCCACCATGTAAATAAGATGCTTGCTTCTCCTTTGCCTTCCGCCATGATTGTAAGTTTCCTGAGGCCTCTCAGTTATGCTTTTTGTTAAGCCTGCAGAACTGTGAGTCAGTTAAAACTCTTTCCTTTATAAATTACCCAGTCTCAGGTAGTTCTTTATAGCACTATGAAAAAGAGACTAATACAGGGTACTACAGTAAAGCTAAATGTAATATGTTTACAATTTCTGTGATTGGTATCAAAGCCAATCATAATATGTGCCGGGTACTGTTACACATCTCACAGGGATTGATGTAGTTCAAATTCTCAACACCATCATGAGGTAGATTCTAATTCTGTCTCCATTTGAGAGATGGGAAATTGAGGCTCAGAAAGGTGAATAACTAACCGAAGATCAATGTGTCTGTAAGCATTGAAAGTTGAAGTTGAACCCCAATCATCTGACAGCTTGTACATCCCTGTCTGGTGCCTCTCATCAGAGACTGCATAATTCTGTTTCATCATGATTACTTGTTTAGTATTGGTTTTTCATAACTTTGAGATATTCTCCAGGCCAGGAATCAAACCTTATCAGCAGAAACTCTAGAGCCAGTGAAGTGCCTGATACTTAGGATCTGAATAAATATTTTTATTTTGAGTTTTTTCAAATTCATACAAATTTATGGGGTGCAAGTGCAATTTTGTTACATGCATCGATTGCATAATGGTCAAGTCAGTGGGTTTAGGGCATCCATCACCTGAATAAAATACACTGTACTCATTAAGTAATTTTTCATCATTCCCTCTTCTCCCAACTCCTCATCCTTCTAAGTCTCCACTCTCTATCATTACACACTCTATGTCCTTATGTATGCATTTTTGTGCATGTGTGTGTGTGAGACAAGTTCTCCCTCTGTCATCCAGGCTGGAGTGCAGTGGTACGATCCTGGCTCATTGCAACCTCAGCCTCCTAGGTTCAAGCAATTCTCCTGCCTCAGCCTCTTAACTAGCTAGGATTATAGGCATGCACCTCCACACCCAGCTAGTTTTTGTATTTTTAGTAGAGACTTGTCTCAACATGTTGGCTAGGCTGGTCTCAAACTCCTGGACTCAAGTGATCTGCCTGCCTTGACCTCCCAAAGCGGTGGGATTACAGGCATGAGCCACTGCGCCCAGTCGTATGTGCATTTTTTAACTCACTTTTGAGAACATGTGACATTTGTCTTTCTGTGTATGACTTATTTCACTGAAGATAATGACCTCCAGTTCTATTAATGTTGCTGCAAAAGACATGATTTCATTCTTTGTTATGGCTAAATAATATTCCATTGTGTATGTATACCACATTTTCTTTATCCAGTCACCCACTGATGGACACTTAGGTTGATTCCATATCTTTCTGCTGTGAACAATGTTGTGATAAACTATCAGGCAGAGACCCAATGGTAGGATTGCTGGATCAACTGGTCATTCTATTTTTAGTTATTTGAGACATCTACATATTGTTTTCTATAAGGGGTGTACCAATTTACATTTCAACCAACAGTGTATAAGCATTCCCCGTTTTCCCACACCCTCACTAATGCCTGTTATTTTTTGACTTTTTATAATAGCCATTCTAACTGAGAAAGACAATAACTCATTGTAATTTTCATTTGCATTTCTATGATGATCATTGACATTGATTACAGTGGCACAATCATAGCTCACTGCAACCTTGAGCTCCTGGGCTCAAGCAATCCTCCTGCCTCAGCCTCCAAGTAACTGGGACTACAGAGTAGCTAATTTTTACATTTTTTATAGAGATGAGGTCTTACTATGTTGCCCAGGCTGGTCTTGATCTCCCAGCCTCAAGTGATCCTCCCCCCTTGGCCTTCCAAAGTGCTAAAATTACATGCATGAGCCACCACACTTGGCCAGGAAAATCCATGTCTATTCCCAACATCAAAATTTTAAAGATTTAATATTTAAATTATGTTTTTAGGCTGAAGTAAATCTATTCCTTATCATTAGCTAACTAAACTAACAGTAATTCACATAGTAAAACAATCAAAAAATGATCCTGGAATTTTCATTTAGGAGCATAAATCTGTATACATTAAGTATTAAAGTCTGAATTCAATTAAAACATGCAATTTGATTGCAACATAATGTAAAAACTTTGCTCCAGGTAAAATCCTGCCAATTGCACTTCTCTGATGTATACGGTTTTTTAAATATTACAACAGCATGATAAAAGATCATACCTTCAGTTTTGGTCTTGTAGATTTATATGACATTGGCTTTCTTCCTCATCTGAATCCATTTTCTTTTTGTTCTGTGTCATACAGAGGACAGATCATTTACTTTAGCCAACTCTGAAAGATGCTGGAATTTTTTTTTCCTCATTGCTGTTCATTTGCTCAGCTTTATCTCCACTTCCATGCATACATCCACAGGGTAAAACAGCTAGATTTTTGGAGATGTCAGTAAAATACACAGTCTCTTTATGGTAAATAAAAAGCCATACACTATTCATCAGTCCCCTCTCTGTCTTTGTTCACAGAGTTGCATATGTGGAAGCAAAGCCAACCAGCCTCTATTGTCAAAAAGTCAACTGCTTTCAAGCAGTTACCCTGGCTCAATTCCTACCTTTCAGCAGATGCATGACTATTTTCCCAGACCTGCATTACAAATCATAACCTGTGAACTGCCAAAGAGAGCCAGCAATTCCCAGACCAAATTCTTGAAACTAAAGAATAAGAGCACCCGTGGAACTGAGTAACACCAAAGTAAAATTCCCAGTGAGATGCTCTAATTCTTACCAAGGTTCATCTGCCCTGTTCCAGGCACAAATATCACTAAGAATTGCCAGGAGCTGGAGGAAACACTGGCAGAAGTGGAAAAAGGCCTCCCACAACATATTCAGAAAACCTTAATTAAATCCTCATGGCTTTCATTTGCCAAAATGGGAGCATGATGAATGAATGTGATACATTATACACATTTAGACTAGCAAAATTTCCAAGTGTGAGCACTAAAGGAAAAATAGCAGAAACGGTTTGCATGGCAAAATTTCCATTTATTTCTTTCTATAATGAGTTGTTTAAAGTTGTGAGTATCCTTAGATCCCCAGAGGAAAGGCATTTTATTTTATTCAAGATTTCATTTCTTCAATTTGGACTTTGAATATACACTGCCAAGCCTTCACTGGTATCATCACACACATACTGCAGATTCCCCAATAGGACGCCTCTTCTAAGTTTTGTTACAGAGCCATGTTTGATCTGTAGTAGCAGCAATGCTTTTAACACCAGCTCTTTTTCACTACTGTTATTCAGATGGAGTACTCACCACAGTTCAATATTTCTTGCCAACCTCTGAAAAATCAAAGCCATGAGATACAGACAAAGGGATTCCAGGTCGTTGGACATGATTTTAGGCTACCTCTAACAAAAGCAACAGCAAATTGAGAAAACATTTTTTATTAAACACTTACATTGCCTCAGCATAGTCCTAAGCATTTTATATGTATTAGGTCATTTAATTCTCTGGACAACTCCATGATACAGTTGTCATTATTATTGACTTTTTTTTGCCACAGATGAGGAAATCGAGTCCCAGAAAACTTAAATTAACTGTCCAAAATGACAGGAAGTAAGTAGTTGTGCCAAGATTCAAATCCAGGCCGTCTTTTTTCCAGAGCCCAGTCTCTTAACTACAATATGCTGCTACCTCTCATTAACAGTCATAGCTAACATTATTTATGCACACTCTAGGTCTTTCCTAAGTTCTTAGCAAAAGTGGGGTCACTCTTTATAAAGTGCTCTTCAGACTGTGAAATAACCTTACCTTCCTGGGTACCGTGATTTGAATGTTGCTGTCCCCTGCCTCAAAATTAATATGTTGAATCTAACCCCCAAAATGGTATTAACAGGTGAGGCTTTGGGGACATAATTAGGTCACGAGAGATGAGCCCTCATGAAAGGAATTAGTGCCCTTATAAAAGAAGAGGCCCAAGCAAGTTTCCATTCCTCTTCCACCATGTAAGGCAACAGCCAGAAGGTGCCATCTATGAAAATGCAGGCCCTCATCAGACTCTGAATCTGCCAGCACCTTGATCTCATATTTCTCCACCTCCAGAACTGTGAGAAATACATTTCTGCTGTTTATAAAGTACCAGTTTATGTATTTTGTTACAGCAGCCCAAATGGACTAAGACTGTGTATTCAATTGATGTTAAAGTGGTAGTACCTGGAGGTATGGTCTTCAGTTCATATTTTCATGGTGGACTATAGGAATGAAAAGGCAGAAATATAATGTAGCTGTTTGAAAAGGGTGTTTTTGGTTCACACAACAAATATTTTCAGTTAACCATTCCCTTTACAAAACTGACAAAAAAGGGGCAAGAATGGCATTTCAATTTACTATGATTTATTACTTTGTTAATAATTATTTTATCCCATTTGGCAATCCCTTTTTATATGCTCAGTTTAATAGTTAAATATTACATAAAGAAACAGTTTAAGCCATCTGTAGGAAAATTTAACCTAAACACAATGTGGTTTATGTTCACTGCTTTTTATACTGGGATTATTCAAAAATTATTTAAATCATTCAGTTCAGAACCCTGATTCAAATTATAACTGGAGTGAGAAAATGGATAAGGAATCTCAAGGTAGCATATGAGAAAAGAGGTATGTATATAGCAAGAGATAAATCAAATATTGCTTTAAGAAAGAAAAAAACGGTTTTCATTGCTTTTAGTGTATTAAAACATGTTGCGGGTTTTGGAGGATATCTGAGTATGAGTAAGAATAAGACAAGGAGATGAAATTTCTCTGCTTGAGAAAGTAATGGCAATGTGGAGATTTCCCATTTGGTAGCCTGGTGGAAGTAGTAAAAGATGTCAGACTAGGAGGCTCAAAGAGATGGTGACAAGCTGAGGTCTAATGAAGCACGATAGTCAGCAAGAAATTTCCCTTGGTATGGAAGACATAATAAATATTTAAGACAGTGGTTTCTACTTAAATTTTTTTTCTGTGGGCTCTAATTATCCTTTACTACACCTTTGGTAAGTGTCCGTAATATACAATAGCCTATGTAAGCAATGATTTACAAAAATGAAGGGAAGGATCAAGCCATTTGGGTTTGGCATGACAGCAGTTGCAGGAGCTTAGGGTGATGATGAGAATGAGCTTAAAATGATGAAGTCAAATGTAGCACCTTCCTTGAGGAGGATTTCAAGACCTCTAATATTGATGGCAATATAGAGGTGACCCCAGAAAGTTAGACCAGCTGATATCTATCTATCTATCTATCTATCTATCTATCTATCTATCTATCATCTATCTATTGAGAAAATGCAGACAGCAGAAAGGGAGGAAGAAAGTTTATTTTCCTTAAGGAATTTTAATTATTTTCACAAAGGGCCTACAGAGAAAGATGCCCACCCTGCCCACCCCCACTACCCCACTCTCACTTCCACAAATTACTACGGAAACAGATCAAATTAACACATGGAACTAACACAGCAGACAATTTCCACAGTAGTCACTGCATCAAGACAGAGACCAAGATTCCAAACTAGAAATATAATAATCACATTATTACCTTTTCTCTAATAAAACAATGACCTCAATCCAGTGGTTTTATTCAAAATAAAATTGAAAATTATTTCATTTGGCCTGTAATTATTTATATTTTTATGCCAATAATAAATTGTTATTATGTAGAAGAAGGAAAAGGAACCAATTTTAAATAGATTTGTTACTTTTAAAGTCTGGCTGTGTATTGGCTTTTATTTTGTAGCCAGGATGTCCATGACTACATGCATAAATTGAGTAATGAGATATCTTAGTCCATTTTCTGCTGCTGTAACAGAATACTTGTGACTAGGTAATTTATAAAGAACAGATATTTATTTCTTACTTTTCTGGAGGCTGGAAGGTCCAAGATCAAGGAGCCCATCTTGAGAGGGCCTTCTTACTATGTCATCTTGTGGCAAAAGGCAGAAGAGCAAAAAAGAACAAAAGGGCTGAACTCACTTTTACAACAAACCTACTCCGATCATTAAACCACCCCGGAGATAACAGCATTTATCTACCCATGAGGGCAGAGTCCTCATGATCTAATCATCTCATGAAGGTCTGACTTCTCAACATTGTGCACTGAGGATCAAGTTTCCAACACATGAACTTTGGGGAAAATACTCAATCAAAAGCAAGAGAATATATCTGTGAGCTAATTGTGGGACTGTTTAGGTATATTAGAAAGAATAAAATCATACAGAATGAACAGTTTTCATCTGGTAGATAAGAGCAAAAGAGAGAAGTACACAATGTTTTATTTGCACATCATGAAAACTAGGGGTTAGAGTTATTTTAGCTTTAAATATTTATTAGTGAAAAATGAAGAAAAAGAGAAAGAAGGGAAGGAAAGTAAATGAAAAAGGAAAAACTTATTATCTACAAATGTCCGCTTTTCAGGACTCATAGGAAGTAAATGGCAGGCTAAGACAATAAATGGAACTATCAAGACATAAAAAATAGACTTTCCTAAATTCTATATTTGTATTAGAAGTACATATCTTTGATTTCACCCTTACTGTAGATGGATGGTACTACATAAATAGACATAAAATAAATAGAATCTGCTGAAGCAAAGTGCAGGTAGGTCAATGGCTGAGTTTCTAGGGACAGCACCACCGCTCATGGCATAGAAATAGAAACTGATTATTGTCTATAATTAAAACAAAACTCAAACCAGAAACAGATGTTTTCTAACTCAGTGAAAGCACATGTCATTTAGTGGATATAACTATTGTTGGAGTTTCTTGCTTCTAAAAAATAAAAAGTTGTCTCCTTTCCTGTATACTTGGCCCTTCCTTTGCTTTAGTTACTGTTATTGAAGACTCCATTTCCGAGTTTCTACAAGGGTGAGTAGTCATTTCATCAGGAAGACCCATCTACACTTTCTCTTCTGGGCTTCAAACATGATATGCCAACAGTTTTGCATTCATCAACCCTGAAAGAAAGTAGGGCACTCTTTCAGTATATAAGTCCTATGTCTTTCCCCTCTCTCTACACACAGTAATTTGGAAATGAAGAATTAATAGTTCATAATAATTTGTTTTATATTAAAAGTCCACAACCGCAAATGCTAATGATGAATACCTTGTTTTTGCCTCTGTTATTTTCAAGACTGGTTATATACAACCACTTTAAAGAAGTGACAGCTTTGGCACTTTCCTGTAAAGTTAAATATATTACCAGGGGTGGCGGCTCACGGTTGTAATCCTAGCACTTTGGGAAGCTGAGGTGGGTGGATCACATGAGGCCAGGAGTTTGAGACCAGCTTGGTCAACACATCAAAACCCCATCTCTACTGAAAATACAAAAATTAGCTGGGCATGATGGTGCACACCTGTAATGCCAGGCACTCAGATGGCTGAAGCACAAGAGTCACTTGAACCCAGGAGGTGGAGGTTCCAGTGAGCTGAGATCACGCCACTGCACTCCAGCCTGGGCAATTGAGAAAGATGCTGTCTCAAAGACAATAAAACAAAAAATAAAGTTAAACATACACCTACCCTATGACACAGCAATTTCACTCCTATTTACCCAAGGGAAATGAAAATATGTGCAGTCCCTCAAAAACTTACTAAAGATGTTCTTAGTAGCCTTATTCACAGTTACCAAAAACTATAAATGACCCAATGTGCATCTGGAATATTTGAACAGTGGCATACTACTTAGCAAAAAAGGAGATTAGATGATGATGAAGAAGATAGATAGATGATAGATAGATAGATAATGGATGGATAGATATACACATACATGTATAAGTATCTTGTGTGGGTGTATATATACACTCAACATAAAGAATACAATATAAATAAATCCCACAGATATTATGCAGAACCAAAGAAGCCATACCAAAATGAGTTTATACAATATGGTTTAATTTATATGATATTCTTGATCAAGCAAACATACTGTATAGTGGAAAAAATAGAAAAGTGGTTTTCTCCAGGGTAGGCTGTGTTGGGCAAGTTAAGAGAACTATCAGTACCACGAGCAGCATGAACCCCTCGAGACTGTGGCACCCCTCTTCCTCTGCCATCCCACAGCTGACTCCCAAGAGACCTCCCACAGCCTTATGGTGATGCAGGAGGTCTTCACCACCAATGTCTTTCCCATCTATCCTCCCCCAAAAAGACTAGTACAAATAGACCGAGGACACTTGGTCAGGTAGGAGACTTGGAAACTCGGGTATCAAGAACTGAACCAGACTTGCATCTGGAAATCAAACGAATGAAGTCAGTTCTTTGTGGCTCTCCTGCTCACCCAAGCTGTCTGGATGAACCCGGATGCATGTTTCCACATTCCCCTGCAAACAGGTGCCAGCAGCATTTGTAACTTACCTGTGGGTGACAGGTGCTGAGCACAGGTCAGCAGCAGGGCTCCCACGCAGCCTGCAGGCACCATGGGCCGTTTGCTCTGTGGTGCTTTCCAGTTAGGAGTCAACCTGTTAGATTTTTTTTCCCTCTTTTATAAACTGTAGTCAAGTCACGTATAATCCACATCCCTCACAGGTTGCACAACTACCATGAAAATGCATTTCAAGTTTAATTACTTCTTTTCTTTACAGAGTGAACCTTCTTGATTTTGGGACTCCTATAAAATTATTTCACTAAAAATAATATGACACTTGGGTCTTGCAGTTTTGTATTGCACCATACAAGATTTTCTTGAGTTCAAGGAACTTTACATATCTCAAACTTCTAGATTATGACCTGCTCCAACTAAGTCTAGACAAGAATAGCAAGAAGTTTACTCTTTGACCCAAAACTAGCATCTCTTACACATTTCCTACTCTATGTAAATAGAATCTGCATACTTCCTGTTGCTCTTATCAAAATTTTGGAATCATATTTGACCCTGTCTTTTTCTAACATTCATCAGAAAATACTGTCAGTTCTGCCTTCAAAATATTTCCAATATTATTGTTAAGTGGACAAATTTCTTATCCTTAGAGGCTGCATGATAAAGCATTTAGGAATGACATCATGATTTTTCTACAAACTACTTTAAGTAGTTTTTCTGTAAACTACTAAATAAGTTGGGCCACCTTAAATCTGTATGTAAACCTACATACTTACATGCATACACAAATACTCAGAGGAAGATAAAGAAAGGACAGTGAAATAATAATTGGTTAATCTAAGTGAAATATATATGGTTGCTTATTTTATGGTTATTTCCATTTTCTGTAGGTTAAAAATGTTAGAATATAAAGTTTGGGCAAAATGCTGATTCTAAAACATATGCAGAATTTTTCCAGAATCTAACCACTTCTTACCACCCCCAACCAACCCTACATTCTTGTTCTTAGCCACTCTTCTCTTGCCAGGCTACTGAAGCAGCCTCAGAACTCTTCTCCCTGCTTCTGCCCATATGCCTCTATAATCTATTCTCCCTAGCAGATTAATCTTCTTTAAAATTACAATATACCACACTTAATATGGTGTAATATATGCCGTAAAATATTCCTATGGCTTTTTAGCTCACTCAGAGTAAAAGCCACATTTTTGACCACGGCTAATTAGGCTCTTGGATCTGTCCAAATCACCTCTGATCTCTCCTCTGACTCCTTTTTGCCACTACGCATCTGCCACCCTGACTTTCTTCCTATTGTTCCAAAAGAACACTCCCACTGCTTGCTCATATTTCTTCAGTGAGAGAGCCACATAGTTTACTCCCTCATTTCCTTCAAGTCTCAGCTCAAATGTTAACCCCTCAGCCAAAAATTTCCTTATAGGATGTAGCAAAGAAAGTGAGCTCTCCACCACAGATGGTTTTCCTCTTCCATGATGTCCCTGGTAAGTGGCTGCCCAGACATGGACTACATTTCCTAACTCCCCTTGCATATAGCTGGACCACTTAGCTGTATAACATGCAATGGAATGGAGGAAGAGGAAAGTAAGATCCACCACTCTATGCCTACCCCATAAAATCTCCTATCAGAACTCTACACTCTCTTCCCTTATTTGCCATCTAGATATTGACGTCCAAGGGGACACTGGAAGCCACACATTGAAGATGGTAGAGTCTCCATTAATCTAGGTCTCTGAATGACTTCAAAGAGCTGAGCACCCAACTGTCACCAACATATTCATTTGCATATGAATGACAAATTTATATTTGGATAAGCCATTGAGATTTCAATGTTACAAGGGCTATTGTATGCTTTAAATGATACACCATCCTATATACAATAGATAGCCCCTGATATCAAGCTAATATGCCATGCATTTATTAGTTTGTTGTCTATTTTCCCCAGAAGATCACAAATTGAATGATGTTAGAGACTTATATTGCTTTTGTTCCTCATGTATCATGATTACTTGGAACACCTACTTCTAGGCAGTAGAATCTCAATAAATACGCTTTAAATAACATGCTGATTCTAACCAATTGAATGTGACTACCTGGAGCAATAGTTTGAGAAGGATTATGACAGTGTATCTGGACTAATATTAAAAGTTCTATGCTGGATTAATAATTACTACCATGGATTTGATAAGAGAGCTGTGTGTGGTGGCCTTCTGGCTAAATAATTAATGCCCCAGTTCTAGAAATAGTACTAATTCAAAGGTATTCACAGACCTAGAGTTTAAAAAAATAATGTAACAGAGTAGCTATTCTTGCTACTGTTTCTGTAGAAGCCTTACTCATTAATTTATTCAACCTTCTTTGGCCTTTTATTTTGTATTCATTGTTTCACCAAATAATTATTGATGAACAATTCTAGTCATGGAAGATAGAGTGGTAAACAAAATACAGAGTTAAGCAAAATGCAGAGATAAACAAAAATATAAAGACCCTGGAGTTAGTATAGTGGAATAAACAGACTATTTAGATGATTTAATGAATAAATGAATTAATATCAAGTAGTGATATAAAATAATAGCAGGATGTAACATAAGTAAGGACTCTAGGTTTTGTTCCTACCATGCTACAGAAATTTATCCTCTCAAGCCCACAAACAACTTTCCTTTTGTTAAATTCAGTGGAAATTTCTCAGTCTTCATCTTACCTGAACCATGAGCAGCATTTGATACAGTTTATTAGTCCCTTCTCTTTGGAACACTCTTTATTTGGCTTCCATGACACCAAAATCTGCTACCTTACTGCTTGCTCCAAGTTTCTTTAGCTGGTTCCTTCTTTCCTTTCTGACCTCTTAGCAGAGTATTGCTCAGAACTCGGGCTTTAGACATTTTTTTTTCTCTATATATATTATTCCCTTAGTGAGCTCATCCAGTCATGCCATAAAAATGATGTATTTCCTGATGACTCCAAAATCTATATCTCTAGTCTTTCTCTCAAAATTCAGATGCATCCATCTTGACATCTTCACTTATATATCTAATAGCATCAGAAAGAACAGTTCCAAAATTTAGCTTCTGCTGTGCTCTCCCAGTATCAATCAAGATAAACTAGATGATGATGCAATAGTAAGTAGCCCCAAAATCTTAGTGGTTTTGTGTAACAAAAGGTTATTTCTGGCTTTAACTATATCTCCAACATAGATTAGCAGGGAAGTAGAATAATCATAGCTATTTATGTACACAGATGAAGCTCTATTGCAACTCATGTACTCAGAGGCTCTATCTTACTGTATACTTCCACGATCACTTCTGAAAAAAAACTGTACATGTGTATAGCACCATGCACAGGCCCTTAAAAACTTCAAATGGAAAATGACCTCCATCACTTCTGCTCATATTTTATTAGCTAAAACAAATCACATATACATGTCTAAGTTCCAAATTTGTAAGTGCAATCCTTTTATTCTCCCAGAAGGAGGAGATTTGAAATATTTGAGAATACCTCAAATGTTATCCAACCACCCCAATCTGCATAATCTGTTTTTATCACAGTCCAATCCATCCCCATAAAAGGAAGTTCCTTTCTTTTGTGTACTTGGACTCATCCTCTATTTCTCATATTTTTCTCAAGCCCTGTTACTTATCCATCAGCATATCTCTTAGGTCTACCTTCACAATATATCCAGAATATCATTACTTCTTACCATTTTCACTGTTAACATCATCACTGCCTCCTGAATTACTACAAGATCCCCCTAACAGGTCTTTATGCTATTGCCATGCCCCTCTTCATTCTGTTCTTAACAAAGTAACTTAAGAGATCCAGTTCAAACTTCAGTTCAACCATATTCCCCCTGTGTTCAAAACCTTACCATCTCAGAATAATATAATTTATATTTTTAGGTTTTTGAACTTTGTTTCCTTTAGACCTCCTCTGTGGTCAACACAATTCATTTTTACTATGATCTCCAAATTATTATACCATCTAAACCTTTTTCTCCCTTACTTTATCTATTAATATGCTTCCCCTCAATCATTACTTTAGCTATAGTGGACTCTTCTATGATTCTGAATGAAGCATGTTGGAATCTCAACTCAGAGCTTTTTCATTTGTTGTTTCCTCCTCTTGGAGAGCTCTTCTGTCACATCACTGCATAGTGTGCTCCTTTATGTTCTACATGACTTAACTAAGCATCATTTTTTTTTCATCTGAGGCTTCCCTGGACATCCAGCATTTCCTGTTCCCCTTCCTCATTTATTTTTCCATGCTCACTAACATAAATATTATATATTTTATTTTTTTCCTCTGGTATTATGTATCTCCATGCTAGAATTTAATCTCCATGAGAACAGAGATTTTTGCATGTTTTTGTATGCTGTACCCCAGTGCCTAGATAAGTATTTGGTACATAGTATGAACTCAAAACACATATATTGAATACAATTGAAAATTTTATAAAGAAATACAAAGCGGGTAAACAGAGATACTGACAGGTAGGGCTATTTCAGATTGGATGCTAGGGAAGTCCTCTTTAAATAGGTGATAGATCAGCAGAGACTTGAATCGAGTGATGAAGTAAGCCATGCAGCTATCTAGGGGATGAGACTTCCAGCAAAAGGAAACAGAAATGCAACAGCAATGAGACAGGGGTGTGTTTTCTAGGAATAGCAAGCAGGTAAGCATGATTATAGTTTCAGAGACAAAAAGGAAGTATTAAGAGATAAGATTATAGCTTTAGCCAGAGTAAAATTATATTAGCATTATAGGCCATGATAAGAAATTCAGATTTTAGTTCTAAAGTAGATTTGACAACTGTTTCAGGAGCTGTGGTAAAAGATAGGAATACAATAGTGACCAAAAATTTCCAGTTACTACCCTTTTGACAGCCTAATGATAGAAACACATGTTAATGAGCCAAATCAGTAGAATAAATGTAAATTGCAACTGTGTTATCATCAACATATACCCCATTTTCTATGATGACTACCACCACCAAAAGGGTTGTTCAGAAGTGGTAGAGATGTAAAATTCTATTCTAGGTCTTCTAATTAACTGACTCCTTGACATTGAAAGAATTGATTATCCTCTTGATGTCCCTGTCTCTGTCTAAACATTTTGGAACAATATTTTCACACTGTGAGAATGTAAAATCAATCATTTAAGTTATATCTAGTAATTTAACATAAAACCAGTGCAACAGGGGCTATTTTCTTCCTGTGCCATGTAAGTGAAAAAATAATTTTGCTTATTTTTTACCTATTTAAACTCCAGTTTCCTTCCACTCTCCCTCTCCTGATGACGCCATTCCTCCTCTCCCTGTTTTTTTATTTTTATTTTTCATTTTTAAGTTTTTAATTTTTTTAATTTTATTTTTTTTGAGACGGAGTCTTGCTCTCTCACCAGGCTGGAGTGCAGTGGCGCAGTCTCGGCTCACTGCAACCTCTGCCTCCCGGGTTCAAGCAATTCCCCTGCCTCAGCCTCCCAAGTAGCTGGGACTACAGGCACCCACCACCATGCCCGGCTAATTTTTGTATTTTCAGTAGAGACGGGGTTTCATCATGTTGGCCAGGATGGTCTCGGTCTCCTGACCTCATGATCCACCCACCTCAGCCTCCCAAAGTGCTGGGATTACAGGCCTTAGCCACCGCGCCTGCCCTTATTTTTTATTTTGAGACAAGGTTTCGCACTGTTGCCCAGGCTGGAGTGCAATGGCACAAGCATGGCACTGCAGCCTCGACCTCCCAGCCTCACGACTAGCTGGGACCACAGGTGTGCACCACCACACCTTGCTTTTTTATCTGTTTTCTGTAGAGAAGAGATCTTGCTTTGTTGCACAGGCTGGGCTCAATCTGCTGAACTCAAGCCATCCTCCTGCTTTGGCCTCCCAAAGTGCTGAGATTACAGGAGTGAGCCACCGTGCCTAGCCTCTCTTCTTTTTTTTAATCCTCATGGCTCCATGTAATTCAAATGTCTCCTGGAATCAATCCCTTCCCACTGTCAAAGGGCAGTATGCTTAGGCTAGTTATTTCCCAACTTTTTGTAGAAAAAAATTGGGAAATAATGATCCATTGGTTTACATAAAGAGGACATTATAATGACAGTTATAGTTTATTCTCATATAAAAAGAACAATATGTCAGTTTATAATATCGAATGAATACAGTAAGTATAAGTAGAAAATAAATACACATATATTAGCAGTGCTTGCCTTTAAAAAGGAAGCAACCAACAAACAAAAACTGAGAGTTATATGTGTGTCCAGAGAAAAAGAAGACTATTTTTACACCTATAGGCATAAAAGACAACGTTCAGGCCTTGTGTCTTTTCTTCCATGTGGAACACTCTCTCAACATTATTAATCTTAATTTCTGCTTCCATCTTCAATCTGATTACTCTTAATTATCACCGGGAATAACTTTAAATAATAGTAATAACTACATCTGCTATTATCACATTAAGTTTTTCAGACAAGCGCAAAATCTACTTATTATCATTATTTTATAAATGAAGAAACTAGATCTCAGAGTGGTTAAATAAATACAGAGTAGCCATAATAGGAAATGACAGTGTCTGCTTGGTTACCTGTCTTCAACCTTTAGCAAATTTCCAGGTATGCAATAGGTCACCAGTTGTGTTGCTTAATATTGAGTGTCAACTTGATTGGACTGAAGGATGCAAAATATTATACCTGGGTGTGTCTGTGAGGATGTTGCCAAAAGAGATTAACATTTTGAGTCAGTGGACTGGGAGAGGCAGACCCACCCTCAATCTGGTTGGGTACCATCTAATCAGCTGCCAGTGTGGCTAGAATAATGCAGGCAGAGGAATGTGGAAAGACTAGACTGGCTGTCTTCTAGCCTTCATCTTTCTACCATGCTGGATGCTTCCTGCCCTCAAACATCAGACTCCAAGTTCTTCAGCTTTGGACTCCTGGACTCACATAGTGGTTTGCCAGGGACTCTCGGGGCTTTGGCCACAGACAGAAGGCTGCACTGTTAGCTTCCCAACTTTTGAGTCTGGGGACTCAGACTGGCTTCCTTGCTCCTCAGCTTGCAGATGGCATGTTGTAGGACTTCATCTTGTAATCATGTGAGTCAATACTCTTAATAAACTCCCTTTCTTATATTCATCTATCCTATTAGTCCTGTCCCTCTAGAGAACCCTAATATACCAATAAACTTTTTTTTTAATGAATGGCCATGCTGAGATCAAAATCCAATCTTCTAGACACAAAAAGTCCACTATATCTTGCAGTACATGCTAAGATACTTATGTCTCAATCATTAAACATGGGACAAGGTTGTCTTAGATAAATTTGAAGTGAAGGGTGGGAGTAGTCTTTATTCATTATATATCTAGATGAGGTATCTGAATAACAAATTATAGCACAGAGTGAGAGGAAGCCAAAAAAGCATTAATAATTATTAAATAAATGTATTAAACATTTATTATAGGTATATCTATTTACCTATTTTTATATACTTATGTATAATGTCATTTTGTTCCTTCCCACATTCCTTAGAGAAAAGCATTGTTTAGTAAATTGTTCAGGATGAAACAGACATTAAATGGCTCTGCCAGATTTATGACCTGGCCTGCCTGACTTCAAAGCCGTTATGTAAGTACTTAAGAGAGTATTTTCTTATTCCACCTGAGACAAGGTAACAAAAATGTGTGTGGGAAAGAGAGGGTGAATTAAAAATGTAAATTAGTAATATAAATGGTAAAATTGGAAGAATGATTAGACATGGAAGTAAAAGGTAAGTTAATGTTAAAGATGACCTTAATGTTTTTAACCAAGTATTTATAACATTACTGGGAGAGATCATAAGAGCTGCAGAATTAAGACAATGGAGGTAGAGTGGATAATGATATTTAAAATGTTTCTCAAAATATTAATTCATGAAGTTGAATATAAATTACTGTAGGGCAGTTGCAGAGAAAAGGTGGCGTTGAAGAAATAGAAGAGGAGAACTCAAGATATATTACTAGGTTATATAAAGATGAAAGATATAAAATATTAAATCGCTATTGCTCAGATAATGTACTTGTGCTTATGTGAAGAGGAAAACAATAAATCTTTTCTCTGAAAGATTGTTTATAAGATGTACTACCATATGAGTAGCATGAATAGAGTCAATGATCAATATAGTATTTGTGGATGATGATGATGATGATATGTTTTTTGGAAGAAATAGCTATATCAAATATTTTCTTCAAGAAACATTTTGGGAACAAAGATTTACATTTTCCTATCTCCAAACTAGCTTTGAATTATAGCCTTAATTTCCTAGGTAATAGATCTGCAGTGATTGAGCTTAAATGTTTTAGACTACAAAGTTAATTCATTGCTCAGCAAGAGTGGTAGGTCATGTCCCCTCAGCCATAGGGAGAGAGATTGTACACCAAGTGCTGTTTCCACACACACTGGAGTCAATGTGCCCTTCTTAGTCAAAAACGACATACATTCTGGCTCTTGAACTAGCTTGCCCCTGGTCCATCTGCCATGATGGCAATGTGCCCATTGAGAAAATACTCTGCCAGGTTTAGCTGGACAAAGGTACCAGTCAAAAAGGGATTAGAAAGGGGGTTTGTTTCACATGAAAATGAATATACTAAGGTAAAAAAAAAATGCCTTCATCCTTGAAGACACATCTGAACTGTGAACACTGAAAACACTTTACACCATTTAATCAGAATAAGCAATGGCCTTCAAAAAGCTTGTAGATCCAAGTTGTATCCCATTGAGTTAGTTATAGGTCTGTTTCACTAAAACTAACAGGAACAAACTGTTAACTCTTCAGAACATCACTATAGACTTTTAGGGCAGTAAGCCCTTATAGAAAGTAAATAAATAATAGTAAAGGCAAAATTAATCTTTAATATTAATTACGGTGTCAAAGAAGAATAACAGAGAACAGAAAATAATCAGTCTTCTTGACAGGGGCTAAATCATAGCGTTCAAACACTTGGACATTCTATATTCTTTCTCATTTTGCTATTTGTAACTGTAGTAGTTCCTCACCTTATATTTCTAGCATATGTAATCATAGGAATTCCACCAACAAAGATATGTCACACAATTTCCAATAAAAGTATGGCATTGACTCAAGTAATGTGTTTCTAGAGAAGTTAGTAGGCTGAGAGATGATAACTATTGGCTTTAAGAAGAAAAATGGCTTTTTATAGTATTTGGCAACAATAATTAGGTAGGTACTCAGCTATCAGAAATAAACCATTTTTGCTGCGTGTGCAAGAGATCTAAGTTGTGCACTCCTTATGAGAATCTAATGCCTGATGATCTGTCACTGTCTCCCATCACCTCCAGATCAAGTTGCAGGAAAACAAGCTCAGGGCTTCCACTGATTCTACATTATGGTGAGTTGTATAATTACTTCATTACATATTACAATGTAATAGTAATAGAAATAAAGTGCACAATAAGTGTAATGTGCTTGAATCATCCCAAAACCATCCCCTCCACACCCCTCCCCACTGAGTATGTGGAAAAACTGTCTCCCATAAAACCTGTTCCTGGTGCCAAAAAGTTTGGGGACTGCTGCTCCAGAGGCATCATCACAATTGAATCTCACCACAGTCCTCTAAATCAGGCAATAATAATAACTGTACTTTGCAAATGTGGAAGTCTTGCCAAATACCACAAAACTATTCTGTCTTAGCCTTCGAATTTAAACCAGTCTATTTGACTCCAGAACTGAATGCCTAAAAATTAACCTGTATTCTTTTACTATTATTACCACAAATATTTAGCAATCACTTCCATATTATGGAACTAAAAAGAAATTATAGAGACAAAGGGAAGTCTGAGGACCATAATATCTTTTAAAAATTCCCTTACATTAGAGCTCTTTTCCCAACCTCTTGGTTATCCTTTATTTTAGGATTAAAATTTTAAAATACCCATTATTGCCCATTTGTAAATCCCTAAGTAGTCCCACATGATTCCAGAAAATGAGCTGTCAATGTTAGTTTGTCTTGTGGGAAACCGTCCAAAAGTATCCTGTTGGTCTACTTACATGCAGTCACGCATAATTTACTGGATAATCACTAGTGTCCTAATCAATAACTCTATCTACCTACTCACTAATCCAGTTGAAGAGCTATGTGATTTAACATGCAATAGACTTAGGACTAGCCCTTGGCGACGCTGAATTCTGTGTTTGGTATCTGCTTCTCTACTTATCAACTATTCTTCCCAAACTTAGACCATTGTTCTCACACAATTTCAAGCAAGAAGGACTTATAAAAGCAATGTGTTCACTTCCCCTCACTCAGTATGGGAAAATTGAGATTCATAAATGATAAGTTATTTATTTAATCTTATTTGACCTAAGGCCATTAAATTAACCAATTAATGATAAGGTCAAATCTAACAGCCTGTCCTGGGTATGCTGATTTTCCACATTACAAAAAAACTGACCATGGTTTTTCTCTAAAACGTTTCCAAAGCAGGCCAGGCCCAAAGGCTTACACCTATATCCTAGCACTTTGGGAGGCCGAGGTGGCTGGATCACTTGAGCTCAGGAGTTCAAGACCTGTCGGGGCAACATGGTGAAAACCCATCTCTACAAAAAAAAATACAAAAAAAAAAATTAGCCAAGTGCAGTGGTGTGCACCTGTGGTCCCAGCTACTGGGGAGGCTGAGGTGGGAGGATCGCTTGAGTACAGAAGCAAAGGTCGCAGTGAGCAGAGATTGGGCCACTGCACTCCAGGCTGGTTGATGGGCATGGAACCTTGTCTCAGATGCGGGAAAAAAAAGAAATCCTTGCCTGTGTGTGACAGGAGAATAAGGTTCTATGCATTCCATTTGGTTTCAGCTAAAGAAATTCACCTTTGCTTTAAAGCAGCCTTTAGTATTAAAAACTCACTGGATGCAATGAACTGAATGTTTGTGTCCCCCAAAAATTCACATGTTGAAATACTAACCCCCAGTGTTATGGTATTAGGAAGTGGGTCTTTGAAAGGCAATTAGATCATAAAAATGGATCCCTCATGAATGGGATTTGTGCCCTTATAAAACTGACCCCAGAGAGCTACTCAAGCTATTTCCACCATGTAAGGATTCAATAAGTCAGCAGTCTGCAACCCCAAGTGGGGTCATCACCAGAATCCAACCGCGCTGGCACCGTGATCTCAGACTTCTAGCCTCCAGACCCCAAGGAAATAAGTTTATATTGTACATAAGCCACCCAATCTGTGGTACTTTGTTAAAGCAGCCCAAGCTGACTAAGACCCTGAGTTTCTAGTCCAGCTCTGGTACTAATCAGTGCTTACCTTAGGCAAGTAACTTCATCTCTCTGGATCATAAAAATTAAATATTTATAAAATGAGAACCTAAAATTGATGGCCTTTAAACTCCCTTTTCAGCTTAAGAAATTCATGAAGCCATAGTACTTCTGCTGTCCAGTAAATGAGGTATCTCAGGTGGATAATGACAAATTTATAACATTTTATGAAAGACAAACATATGTCCCAGTTTGACTAGTCTTGGTTTACACTTGTTGTCTTCATGTAATTAACCACTTCCACTCTCAAAATTACTCTGGTTTGGAAAATAAATTGTAAAAAAATAAAAATAAAAACTCTGTGCTTGCAAGAGAGATCAATATTGGGACAGGTTAACATATTTATATGTCATGTAAAATACTGATAATGATAATAATTTCTACACTTAAAAGAGCAACTACTATGTACCTAAATACTTCTACATCATGTCATTCCAAGAGGGCAGAGTCATTGCCAAGAGGATGATACCTAGTGTCAGATTTCTGGATTCAAACTTTACTCTGCCATTTACTTATTAACTATGTAAGTTGCCAAAAATCTGTTTCCTCATCTAAAGAAAAAGGAGATGGTTGTAAGATTAACTTTTAAGATCTAAATGAGTAAATTCAGAACAAGTGCTTCAAATTGTACCTGGTAAATAGTAATTGATCAATAAACATTAGGTATCATTATTCACAAAACAAGTATATGAGGCACTTCATATTAGCTCTATTTTATAGATCCTCATTTGAAGCTTCGGGGAAGTTTAAACATTTTGCCTAAAAGGTGACATATTTTATTTCTTTCAATTTTTGAACATGCTTATCTCTTTCTTATCATGGGGCCTACAGATTCCACTCTCATTGCCTCAGTCAGTCACTCTTCCTACCACTTTCCAAATGGCTGCCCCCATTACCTTTCAGGCCCCAATTTAAATGCCTCCTCTTCAGAAAAGCGCTGTCTAATCCACCAGTACAAAATGTGTTACAAAACCCAAATCTTGTTACTTTCTGTCATATTATTCTTCTTCAAAGCATGTGCCTCCATGTTTGATTATATTTGCTTGGTTGGTTGCAGCTTATTTCTGTTTTCTCCACAAGGCCCCATATTTGGGGAGGTCAAGACACATATCAATGTTTTTTGTTATGGAGTATCTGGCACATAATAAGCACTTTAATAATGTGCACTTTAGCTCATTTTTTAAAGGTGCTTGTTATGCATTTATTCAAGGAATGGACAACTAACAAGTGCCTAATTTGGGATCTACCCATATTAGGCAAAATGCTTTGTTGGTGCACTCATTACACTGCAACCTCCATGTCAGATGATCTGCTTAAGAAAGCCTATGTAATCATTAGATAAATCACGTATTTTTAAATAAACCAAATTTATTTAAAATGAACTTGAAACTAGATGTCTTAAAACAGAATTTCTAATCATTCTTAGAGGCTGCATTTTCTCCTGCACAGGATAAAAAATACTTGCATTAGGTTTGCTCACATGAAGATTCCGTTTTTATAGGTCAGTATCAGTTAAATAATTTCTAAACCAGGAATATTGGTCATCAATTCATAAAGATGGTTCTCGGGTTTCAATTCCCTACTATGTATAGCTAATCCGGTAACAAAAACAAAATGATTTTGAGGCAAATAGTTGACTAAGAAAAACAAAAAGAAATTGTGCACAAGTTGGTCTTTATCACAAGTGCCCATGAATAAACTAAAGAGATAGAATTAAAAAATATATATATTTCTTGAGAATTTGTCATCTGTAAAAAAAATTGTCATGTATTGTAACTTGTCTTTGTTTTATTCAAATTTATTCGATCTGGGTTAAGGGCAGAAAGTCCACATAAATATGAAATTCATGTAATTCAAGAGTCATTGCTAAAGGACAGAATAAAATGAATTAAGGCAATTCTATGGGAGAAAAATAAAATTAAATGAATAAAACTAAGTAATATGTGATATAATCATGATTCTATGTGTTGTTAGCGAAAGTTACTTCAATCCTTTACTTTTTAGTAGGCAGTTTGCAACCTAGTTTCATGGTCTCCCAGGGACTTCGACTCTTTAAATAAAGATTAAATTAGATACCACAGTTGAATCCAGTGTTTAAGAACATTTATTTCTATATTTTCCCTAATTCTCCAAATCATATTCAGTTTAGACGTTAGCATCTCAAATGCTGTATGTTTTATATTTTAAACAGGTAATTGAATAAAATTTCAACTAAGAATTAATTACATCTCTGAAATGATCTCTCTCCTTCCTGTTAGTGCGTGAATCATACACTGGAAGAAACATCATCTTCAGGATGAGAAGATTAGCAGGAGAGACTGTTTAGTCAGTTTTCACATTAACAGGCAGGCCAGTTGAAATTACTCCTCAGATTTGATTTGGCTTGCAGCCAGATGGTTGATACTGTTAATAGAGAAAACATCTGTTTACCCTAATGTGTTAGCTTACTGAGCTTGGAGGCCATCAACATGAGCCGCTGTCCACAGGTATTATAAAAGGAGTGAAAACTCTTTTTTTCCTTTGGAAGTCAAAAGTAGATAGAAGCATCTAGTCTCATCATCCCCATGTTAGGGTGTCCTCAGACCTTAATGATAAACAATTACAGACAGCCCAGAGACCACACAGTGTTCTTATTAATTATTTATGAATCATTATTTCTCTTTCTTCAAATTTGAGTGAAATCAGATTTTGTATTTCTAATGAAATTGGCTGAAATGAAGCAATTAATAAGAAAACTGTATACACTGTATGTGGTTAATCAGCAAATTCAAGAAAATCCACCATTATTTAATTCCGTCACTTCTGAAACAGCCTCAGAACAACAGCCTGGAGTTTATTTTTATTTTTGTTTTTTGCATCTAAAAGAGATACTCAGTTTACATGATTTACAGAGACTAGGTTAAATTTACTGATGGTACAAAATAGCCATCTCTGCAATAGATAAAACCCTAAAAATTGTACAAATGTGTGAGAAAAAGACATCTCAAAATTAGGGGAGAGGTGTAATATCTTCAAAAACTTAGAAATTACATGTTCAGAGAAGTTCTTGTGAAGTTTGTAAGGTGACCAAACTTCTGCACTACTTTGGGTCATTATGCAAACCTTCATAAATAATTATTGGTTATTGAAGTACAAGGAAAACAAGTTTTCGTTTATATGGAGAAGGTCATTACTTAAATGTAGATGGTCTCATTGCTTTGTGGGATAGGCTAATGAAAAATGTACTTGCTCACCACAGCAAGAATCAGGGCATGAACTAAAGCCATAAAACTTTTATGGTGCTTCTCCACAGATACCACATTGCTTTCTTTGCCTTTACTTTTCGCAGCACACTTGATAGGAAAAAAGCTAAGTGCAGGACCAATATTCAAAAGGATTGCTCAAACTTAAATTATTTTACTTTGGAGCTGAAGCAGAGTCCTTCTGACAGCTTTACTGGCTGCAGGTTTGGTGGGAGGTAAAGCCATGCTCCATGTAGTGTTGCAAGTATGAAGTATAAATCAGGTTTCATAAATATGCCCATTTGGTGTACTCAATTGACTGTAAAATAATTATGCTCTGCTGTGTAATTGTTGTGCTGTGGAAGAAAACAGGACTTCTAAACATTTAACGGAAAGTGATTATGCAGCCTGAATTAAGACTGTATTTTCTCCCACCATCTTCTGTAGTGCAACAAAAGCACTTTGTAACAATTTCGTCTTAAATCCATAGGGTGTCAGGCTGCCTAGGCATTAGGGTTGTTTTTTCTTTCTTTCCTTTCTTTCCACACTTGTTTCTGACTGTCTATTTGTCCTCCTCCTTCACTATTTTAGATCAATCATAAAAATAACACATTTCATTGAAAGTGTCAGGAGTTTCTTATACTCTAGCAGCATTTTACTGACCAAGGAAAAGGTGAGATGTGAGGTTCGAGGAGAAAATATCCATTAGCTATAAAATTTTGTTTGGTCTCTTTGTTCCGCTTTTTTATTTTAAGCTTTTTCTGGAAATTTGGTAGTGTATGTTTCAAAGACTAATTATCGGGTAATCTTCAGATATATTAATAATGTAAACATTTCAGATACACCTTGAAATGTATGTTCAAAGGTAAAGTGGCATCTGTTTCTGTATCATGGTAGAACTTCACAGAAATGCTCAATATCTGTGCCCTTTGTTATTTTTTCCAGATATTTCTATTGAGCTAAACAGAGAAAACAAATTCAGCAGAAAATGGAAAAGGATTTTCACTGTAATATTTCTAGTTCTGTAATCTTCTCTGTTTGTAAAATCAGTAAGTGCTCATTGTATGACATTTGGAAGACACATAAAAGACGGGCTACCCATAATCCTATTGTTGACATTTTAATTTATGAAACGTACACTTAAATATACAAATATTGTTCTCATGTCCAGTCATCAGGGCTCTGAACATTTGCCAGTGGATATGTTTCTCAGGTCATCAAGTCTGAATGTGAACTACAGTGTGGCAGCCCCAGTGTATAAATGCTACTGTATGCATGCATTCAAGTCCTTCCATGGGCATTATTTTATTCCCTATCCTTTAATACTTAAAGTTGTCATTTGTGTTGATATTTTCTCATGAAACTAGAAAAGAAAATTAGGAAATGGTTACTGTGAGCTCTTCAGTACATCTTTGTTAGCTTCCTAAAAATAGTATTCTCTCCAGCTTGTGTCGATAAACTGTAACAATTTGCCTCCAGTCATGGTCAATCTAATCTACAAATATCAAGGCCTTGGTATTTCATTGCCCCATATATGTAAAAACTTATCTCACTCTCTTTTTCTTACATTTTGCAATAGCTAGAGAACTTCAGAATGTCTAGGGTGAAGTCATTACTCTATGGCTTCTTCAAAGACCATCACAATCTATGGAGCTGGTGCTTTGAAGTTTATCTTTTTTCTTACCTGTCTTTGGAATCTCCAGGTGGCAGGCATTTAAGTCTATATTTCTTTAATCTAGAGCCAAAATAACTTCCTGCACTGTTGCTGCCCTCATTTATGGTACTAGAAATTTATCTTCTCTTACTTAAGGGAATCAAACTACTACATTGGAGTGCCAAACATTAAACTTCAAGGATAGAAGCGACCATCTTAAGTTAAATATAACATATTTTGTTTTAATATTTGTTCCAGCCAGATTTGTTTGAACAAAGATCATTTTTATGTGCTTAACATATAAATAATGTATGTAAATATATTTAAAAGGTCTAATCATAAAGACAGGCTAGAGAGTCAAAAGAGGATAGTCAAAAAACTGATTTTATTTACTTTTTTTTTCTTTTTTTTATTATTATACTTTAAGTTTTAGGGTACATGTGCACAATGTGCAGGTTAGTTACATATGTATACATGTGCCATGCTGGTGCGCTGAGCCCACTAACTCGTCATCTAGCTTTAGGTATATCTCCCAATGCTATCCCTCCCCCCTCCCCCCACCCCACAACAGGCCCCAGAGTGTGATGTTCCCCTTCCTGTGTCCATGTGTTCTCATTGTTCAATTCCCACCTATCGGTGAGAATATGCGGTCTTTGGTTTTTTGTTATTGTGATAGTTTACTGAGAATGATGATTTCCAATTTCATCCATGTTCCTACAAAGGATGTGAAGTCATCATTTTTTATGGCTGCATAGTATTCCATGGTGTATATGTGCCACATTTTCTTAATCCAGTCTATCATTGTTGGACATTTGGGTTGGTTCCAAGTCTTTGCTATTGTGAATGATGCCACAATAAACATACGTGTGCATGTGTCTTTATAGCAGCATGATTTATAGTCCTTTGGGTATATACCCAGTAATGGGATGGCTGGGTCAAATGGTATTTCTAGTTCTAGATCCCTGAGGAATCGCCACACAGACTTCCACATTGGTTGAACTAGTTTACAGTCCCACCAACAGTGTAAAAGTGTTCCTATTTCTCCACATCCTCTCCAGCACCTGTTGTTTCCCGACTTTTTAATGATTGCCATTCTAACTGGCATGAGATGGTATCTCATTGTGGTTTTGATTTGCATTTCTCTGATGGCCATTGATGGTGAGCATTTCTTCATGTGTTTTTTGGCTGCATAAATGTCTTCTTTTGAGAAGTGTCTGTTCATGTCCTTCACCCACTTTTTGATGGGGTTGTTTGTTTTTTTCTTGTAAATTTGTTTGAGTTGATTGTAGATTCTGGATATTAGCCCTTTGTCAGATGAGTAGGTTGCGAAAATTTTCTCCCATTTTGTAGGTTGCCTGTTCACTCTGATGGTAGTTTCTTTTGCTGTGCAGAAGCTCTTTAGTTTAATTAGATCCCATTTGTCAATTTTGGCTTTTGTTGCCATTGCTTTTGGTGTTTTAGCCATGAAGTCCTTGCCCATGCCTATGTCCTGAATGGTAAAGCCTAGGTTTTCTCCTAGGGTTTTTATGGTTTTAGGTCTAACATTTAAGTCTTTAATCCATCTTGAATTAATTTTTGTATAAGGTGTAAGGAAGGGATCCAGTTGCAGCTTTCTACATATGGCTAGCCAGTTTTCCCAGCACCATTTATTAAATAGGGAATCCTTTCCCCATTGCTTGTTTTACTCAGGTTTGTCAAAGATCAGATGGTTGTAGGGTGTGGTATTATTTCTGAGGGCTCAGTACTGTTCCATTGGTCTATATCTCTGTTTTGGTACCAGTACCATGCTGTTTTGGTTACTGTAGCCTTGTAGAATAGTTTGAAATCAGGTAGTGTGATGCCTCCAGCTTTGTTCTTTTGGCTTAGGATTGACTTGGCGATGCGGGCTCTTTTTTGGTTCCATATGAACTTTAAAGTAGTTTTTTCCAATTCTGTGAAGAAAGGCATTGGTAGCTTGATGGGGATGGCACTGAATCTGTAAATTACCTTGGGCAGTATGGCCATTTTCACGATATTTATTCTTCCTACCCATGAGCATGGAATGTTCTTCCATTTGTTTGTATCCTCTCTTATTTCCTTGAGCAGTGGTTTGTAGTTCTCCTTGAAGAGGTCCTTCACATCCCTTGTAAGTTGGATTCCTAGGTATTTTATTCTCTTTGAAGCAATTGTGAATGGGAGTTCATTCATGATTTGGCTCTCTGTTTGTCTGTTGTTGGTGTATAAGAATGCTTGTGATTTTTGTACATTGATTTTGTATCCTGAGACTTTGCTGAGGTTGCTTATCAGCTTAAGGAGATTTTGGGCTGAGACAATGGGGTTTTCTAGATATACAATCATGTCGTCTGCAAACAGGGACAATTTGACTTCCTTTTTTCCTAATTGAATACCCTTTATTTCCTTCTCCTGCCTGATTACCCTGGCCAGAACTTCCAACACTATGTTGAATAGGTGTGGTGAGAGATGCCATCCCTGTCTTGTGCCAGTTTTCAAAGGGAATGCTTCCAGTTTTTGCCCATTCAGTATGATATTGGCTGTGGGTTTGTCATAGATAGCTCTTATTATTTTGAAATACGTCCCATCAATACCTAATTTATTGAGAATTTTTAGCATGAAGGGTTGTTGAATTTTGTCAAAGGCCTTTTCTGCATCTATTGAGATAATCATGTGGTTTTTGTCTTTGGTTCTGTTTACATGCTGGATTACACTGATTGATTTGCATATATTGAACCAGCCTTGCATCCCAGGGATGAAGCCCACTTGATCATGGTGGATAAGCTTTTTGATGTGCTGCTGGATTCCGTTTGCCAGTATTTTATTGAGGATTTTTGCGTCAAAGTTCATCAAGGATACTGGTCTAAAATTCTCTTTTTTGGTTGTGTCTCTGCCCGGCTTTGGTATAAGGATGATGCTGGCCTCATAAAATGAGTTAGGGAGGATTCCCTCTTTTTCTATTGATTGGAATAGTTTCAGAAGGAATGGTACCAATTCCTCCTTGTACCTCTGGTAGAATTCGGCTGTGAATCCATCTGGTCCTGGACTCTTTTTCGTTGGTAAGCTGTTGATTATTGCCACAATTTCAGCTCCTGTTATTGGTCTATTCAGAGATTCAACTTCTTCCTGGTTTAGTCTTGGGAGAGTGTATGTGTCAAGGAATTTATCCATTTCTTCTAGATTTTCTAGTTTATTTGTGTAGAGGTGTTTGTAGTATTCTCTGATGGTAGTTTGTATTTCTGAGGCATCAGTGGTGATATCCCCTTTATCATTTTTTATTGCGTCTATTTGATTCTTCTCTCTTTTTTTCTTTATTAGTCTTGCTAGTGGTTTATCAATTCTGTTGATCCTTTCAAAAAACCAGCTCCTGGATTCATTAATTTTTTGAAGGGTTTTTTGTGTCTCTATTTCCTTCAGTTCTGCTCTGATTTTAGTTATTTCTTGCCTTCTGCTAGCTTTTGAATGTGTTTGCTCTTGCCTTTCTAGTTGTTTTAATTGTGAAGTGAGGGTGTTAATTTTGGATCTTTCCTGCTTTCTATTGTGGGCATTTAGTGCTATAAGTTTCCCTCTACACACTGCTTTGAATGTGTCCCAGAGATCCTGGTATGTTGTGTCTTTGTTCTCGTTGGTTTCAAAGAACATCTTTATTTCTGCCTTCATTTCGTTATGTACCCAGTAGTCATTCAGGAGCAGGTTGTTCAGTTTCCATGTAGTTGAGTGGTTTTGAGTGAGATTCTTAATCCTGAGTTCTAGTTTGATTGCACTGTGGTCTGAGAGATAGTTTGTTATAATTTCTGTTCTTTTACATTTGCTGAGGAGAGCTTCACTTCCAACTATGTGGTCAATTTTGGAATAAGTGTGGTGTGGTGCTGAAAAAAATGTATATTCTGTTGAATTGGGGTGGAGAGTTCTGTAGATGTCTATTAGGTCCGCTTGGTGCAGAGCTGAGTTCAATTCCTGGGTATCCTTTTTGACTTTCTGTCTCATTGATCTGTCTAATGTTGACAGTGGGGTGTTAAAATCTCTCATTATTAATGTGTGGGAGTCTAAGTCTCTTTTTAGGTCACTCAGGACTTGCTTTATGAATCTGGGTGCTCCTGTATTGGGTGCATATATATTTAGGATAGTTAGCTCTTCTTATTGAATTGATCCCTTTACCATTATGTAATGGCCTTCTTTGTCTCTTTTGATCTTTGCTGGTTTAAATTCTGTTTTATCAGAGACTAGGATTGCAACCCCTGCCTTTTTTTGTTTTCCATTTGCTTGGTAGATCTTCCTCCATCCTTTTATTTTGAGCCTATGTGTGTCTCTGCACGTGAGATGGGTTTCCTGAATACAGCACACTGATGGGTCTTGACTCTTTATCCAATTGGCCAGTCTGTGTCTTTTAATTGGAGCATTTAGTTCATTGACATTTAAAGTTAATATTGTTATGTGTGAATTTGATCCTGTCATTATAATGTTAGCTGGTTATTTTGCTTGTTAGTTGATGCAGTTTCTTCCTAGTCTTGATGGTCTTTACATTTTGGCATGATTTTGCAGTGCCTGGTACCAGTTGTTCCTTTCCATGTTTAGCACTTCCTTCAGGAGCTCTTTTAGTGCAGGCCTGGTGGTGACAAAATCTCTCAGCATTTGCTTATCTGTAAAGTATTTTATTTCTCCTTCACTTATGAAGCTTAGTTTGGCTGGATATGAAATTCTGGGTTGAAAATTCTTTTCTTTAAGAATGTTGAATATTGTCCCCCACTCTCTTCTGGCTTGTAGAGTTTCTGCCAAGAGATCCGCTGTTAGTCTGATGGGCTTCCCTTTGAGGGTAACCCGACCTTTCTGTCTGGCTGCCCTTAACATTTTTTCCTTCATTTCAACTTCGGTGAATCTGACAATTATGTGTCTTGGAGTTGCTCTCCTCGAGGAGTATCTTTGTGGCGTTCTCTGTATTTCCTGAATCTGAATGTTGGCCTGCCTTGCTGGTTTGGTGATGTTCTCCTGGATAATATCCTGCAGAGTGTTTTCCAACTTGGTTCCATTCTCTCCGTCACTTTCAGGTACACCAATCAGAAGTAGATTTGGTCTTTTCACAGTCCCATATTTCTTGGAGGCTTTGCTCATTTCTTTTTATTATTTTTTCTCTAAACTTCCCTTCTCGCTTTTCATTCATTTCATCTTCCATCACTGATACCCTTTCTTCCAGTTGATCGCATCGGCTTCTGAGGCTTTTGCATTCTTCATGTAGTTCTCGAGCCTTGGTTTTCAGCTCCATCAACTCCTTTAAGCACTTCTCTGTATTGGTTATTCTAGTTATACATTCTTCTAAATTTTTTCAAAGTTTTCAACTTCTTTGCCTTTGGTTTGAATGTCCTCCCGTAGCTTGGAGTAATTTGATCGTCTGAAGCCTTCTTCTCTCAGCTCGTCAAAGTCATTCTCCGTCCAGCTTTGTTCCGTTGCTGGTGAGGAACTGCATTCCTTTGGAGGAGGAGTGGCGCTCTGCTTTTTAGAGTTTCCAGTTTTTGTGCTCTGTTTTTTCCCCATCTTTGTGGTTTTATCTACTTTTGGTCTTTGATGATGATGATGTACAGATGGGTTTTTGGTGTGGATGTCCTTTCTGTTTGTTAGTTTTCCTTCTAACAGACAGGACCCTCAGCTGCAGGTCTGTTGGAGTATCCGGCTGTGTGAGGTGTCAGTGTGCCCCTGCTGGGGGGTGCCTCCCAGTTAGGCTGCTCCGGGGGTCAGGGGTCAGGGACCCACTTGAGGAGGCAGTCTGCCCGTTCTCAGATCTCCAGCTGTGTGCTGGGAGAACCACTGCTCTCTTCAAAGCTGTCAGACAGGGACATTTCAGTCTGCAGAGGTTACTGCTGTCTTTTTGTTTGTCTGTGCCCTGCCCCCAGAGGTGGAGCCTACAGAGGCAGGCAGGCCTCCTTGAGCTGTGGTGGGCTCCACCCAGTTCGAGCTTCCCGGCTGCTTTGTTTACCTAAGCAAGCCTGGGCAATGGTGGGCGCCCCTCCCCCAGCCTCGCTGCCGCCTTGCAGTTTGATCTCAGACTGCTGTGCTAGCAATCAGCGAGACTCCGTGGGCGTAGGACCCTCCGAACCAGGTGTGGGATATAATCTTGTGGTGCGCCGTTTTTTAAGCCCGTCGGAAAAGCGCAGTATTCGGGTGGGAGTGACCCGATTTTCCAGGTGCCGTCTGTCACCCCTTTCTTTGACTAGGAAAGGGACCTCCCTGTCCCCTTGCACTTCCCAATTGAGGCAATGCGTCGCCCTGCTTCGGCTCACGCACGGTGTGCACACCCACTGTCCTGTGCCCCCTGTCTGGCACTCCCTAGTGAGATGAACCCGGTACCTCAGATGGAAATGCAGAAATCACCCTTCTTCTGCGTCACTCATGCTGGGAGCTGTAGACCAGAGCTGTTCCTATTAGGCCATCTAACAACAAACTGATATTAATAGCAAAACTTAAAATTATTGAGTTGAATTTCCTGTTTTTCTGGAAAAAGGAAATGCACCCTAGATGTGCATTCAAGAAAGTCACTAGATTAATTTGGTGATACTGCAAAATTCTTCCTCATTTAGATATCATTTATTAATTTAAAGAGGGTTTACAATCTGTAAAACACCTAGTACTAAATGGTTGACCAATTTTCCCCATATATTCCCCATCTATTTCATTCATATATATGTATATATATAATATATATATACACACACACATCTTTGAAGACATTTTATTCTTATAAATTCACATTCCAAATCTTCAGCAAAGTTTTAAGTACAATCGTGTTCAGTATTTCTGTAAGAGCCCTGTCCAGTAGAACTTTCCACAATGATAGTCACATTTCGAGTGCTCAACAGCCACATGTGGCTAGTGGTTTACTTGTGGCTGTTGAGCATTTGAAATTTGACTAGTGTAACTGAAGAGCTGAAAAGTTAGTTTTGTTTAATTTTAGATAATTTTAAGTTTAAATGGTCACATATTATTAATGGCTACTCGACTGGACAATGCAGAGTTAACAGACTACCACCCAAGTCATTGACAACTCATTCAGGCTTCATTCTTTAAGAAAATTAATTAGTCTTTTTTATGCTTAATGATTATGTTTTTCTTCACATCTATGCAAGTAGATATCCAGCAGCATTTCTATTTATTTCTCTGTTTTAAAGTGTACCATCTTAAATAAAAAAATTAATGACATCTGCCGTCAGTGGGTACAGGGCAAAAAAAGAATTAATGACAGTTTAAAATCTCATCTATGCTTTATCATAGTGATGCACTCTTGGGAATTAAGCAGCTTTGCATAATTAGCAGGTCACACACTTGTGGATAACATTTTAGATCAGAAATTCAGATGCCTTATTAAGCTTGGGGAGATTTTAATAGCAGAAAGATAGATGTATATATGTGCCAAAATGTAAAATAAACATGGTTTAAATAAATTATGCCAGAGAGTGTTGACATAATTTATGAACATACAAAATTAATTCTTATTTTGTCTTCTCAATCTTCCTTGAATACAAGGTGTCACCTCAGGGCCTTTGTACTGATTATCTGCCTGCTACACACCTGCTGCAAAGAGCCACAGGTCTTGTTATCTTATCTTTCTCCAGTCTGCACTAGTAGCATCTTCTCAGTAAAGTCAACTCTAACCACCCTATTCAAGAACATGGACTACCTGCCCCTCCTCACTCCCAAATTTCCATACCCTGCTCTATTTTACCCTACAGAATTCATTACTTTCTAATATACTATATCATTTATTCAGTTATCTTATTTTTGAGTCCTCTAAGTAGATATGAGATTATGAAAGTAGATATTTGGGTCATTTTTGCTCACTGATATATCACCAGCTTCAGTACATGTCCAGGTGCTTTTGATAGCCCTCAATATGTATTAGCTACTGCTCAAATGACTTAATGAGTTGTCTAATATATGGGTTGGCAATGGCAACTTTTTCTATAAAAAGCCATATAGTATATATTTTATACTTTACAGCCCACATACATTTTCTGTCACAAAATTTTTTAAAAATGTAACACTTTCTTGGCTGGCAGGTAGTATAAAAGTAGACTGTGGGCCAGATTCATCCACAGGCCATAGTTAGTCAACCCCAGGTCCAATTTAATGGAGAATGCAACAGTAGAACAATACTCAGAAGATAATTAACCCTAGAATGATTTGTGTTTAACATGGCACTTTGTGATTATGTTTGTTATGTCCAACTTCCTAAAACTAGAGAAAACACTATTGTGGTTAATTCAGTCAGAATGACTGGAAACTGATCTAACTTGGCAAACTACATCCTTTTTTAATCCCCAGTCTACCAAAATTGTTATTCTCAGTCTCTTACAAAACATTAATACTAAATTGATGTTCGTTCCTTAGTTTTTTTTGATAGACCACAAACATTACTTACAAAACCAATGGTTTGTTGGACTCTTTTCTCCCCGAAAATGTGCATGTAACCATGATTTTGCACACAGATTTTAAGGGCTAATAAACTCACTGAAGCCTGATATTAAGAATCTCTTCTCTCTTCTTTAGATTTGCTTATCTCTCTGGCTCACATTTGTTTTGTGTATCTAATAGAATGAAAAGATTTGCTTTAAATGGCCTTTCCTTTCAACTTATTGTTACCGGACACAGTGGAAAATGTCAAGAACTTTAATCAAACACAGCACCTAGTAATGCCAGCAAATACTTAAAAGCATGTTTTGCCTAAGATAAAATTTCAGTCAGATCATTTCTCCAGCAATCAGAATTTTTTCATAATGGGAAACAATGTTTTTGTTGCTTTTGTTTGTTTGGTTCTAGTAATCAGTACCATAGTATCCTTAGAGTCCTCCGAATTGATAAGATCCACATTCATTTTGGGCATTTGAAAGTCTTAGTATAATCAATCAAAAACAAAAGCATGATAGTCAGTATTCTTTCCTTTCCACACTGCTGTCATCAAGAAGTATAAGATCTAGACATTTCTTTTCTGTATCTTCCTTACATGACCATTACCAATTTTATAAGGGTATATTCTATTTGTTTTTTAAAAAGGTATTCAAAGAGAGCCCTTTTTACCAATCCTGAAGTTCCCAGCATCAAATTCAGGTCAATAACCTTAGATATCATCTAGAGCTGCAATTCTCAACCAAGGAGTTGTGACAGTCCTATGTCATGCTGGCAAGAGAGGTATGTCACCTGGTTTGTTACTGAAAGTATTTGAAGTATTGCTATTCCCAATTATTTTACTTTGCAAAACATTTTATAATGAAGTTGTTTGTAGTTACTCCTACAATAGTATTATGTATATCAGCATTTAGTTGGGCCTTCACTAAAGAGTGAGCTCCCATAGAGGATTGAATATCTTCCTATATAAGTTCATGTGAGCATGTTGGTCACGGGAGCATCATCTGTCAAATGTGTCTCATCAGAAAATAATAAATTGTGAGAATCACTGAACTAGAAACATTATCCTTCCCTGTGGAAAATATACATTCAATATTCTAATTAAGGTAACATACTGCACATATCCACTAATATTGATGGGCACCCTGTTTAAAAATTCCCAGGGACTTAAGTAAATCAACTGCTTAGGCTCAAGAAAATGTAAGCTGAAAACTATTCCTTTGCCTGGTTAATCACAGTATACTTACTCAAGCTTCTTGGAAGGAAGTGAAGATAAAATTGTGGCAAACAGCCAGGATTAATTAACAACGTCAAGGTCAAATTCACACATATTGCCTGGAAATGCTGGAAGTTACAATAAGAAGAAAAGCTATGACAGAACTAGGATAATGACAATTTTTAAAATAGACACAGATTGTTACCAAAAAAGAAGAAAACTGATTTACCTGTTTGATGATTCACAAATCCCATTGCCCTTCAGTAAGACATCTCTTAGTCTTGTTTTTTCACATTTTTAGATTTAAAAAAGCCAGAATATATCCCATTAGCCAAACACTAGATAACAAGAACAGATCAGAGTTTGAGAAGCATAGCAGTCATAGGAGGTCCAATAAATTACTGGTAGAGAGGATTTTGAACAAGCTATCTTCTCTCTCTTGCAAATATAATAAATTTTTTAAGATCAGAGTGCATATCACATGAAGTTAATAAAGTAGAAAATGACACTATTTACCTTCATCAAATAATATGTCAAGAAATTTATAGCTCAGCTCCTTGGAAATCTCTCTTATTTTGCCTGCTGTTTTGTGTAACATTTTAATAGCCAGAAGCAAATGGGGAACATAAAGCATGCTAGACCCAGAAAAATTAAAACACACACACATACACACACACACACTTTTGCTTTATTTAGTAATCCTTTGTCTTATATCATTCTTATTATTTTCTGTAAGTAGTACATATTACTATCACAAAAATTAATGTGTGACATTGGGTAGTTGGAAAAGGCACAGAATTACGTGATAAATAATGAGCTAACCAACCCAAAGGAAGAGATGATTGGTAAGACAACTTCTTAAATAAGAGTTGTCATTACCCATGGTTTATCTACAGATTACTGCATGTCCCCAGGAACACCAGGCTAAAGATTATATTTCAAAGAAAGCCAGTTTTTCTGATCTTAGAAAGGATTCTCCATTCCAAGTCATATTAATAATCCACTTATTCTAACATCCTTCATAAAGAAGTGTTAAGTTTGAGTTTTAAAAAGAGATTGAGGAAGGGGAAATGAATTCTTCTAACTCGTTTTGCTTTGACCATTTGACAATGGTAAAAACCATTGTCACGAAGGAGTAGATTTTTTCTAAATTCTGAAAGGGACAGGTGAATTCATTATTCTTGCCTTGTATCAAGAGCTATTTATTGTTTTATCTGCATTACTACTGACAGCAACAATAGTAAAAAACCACAAAAGCAAACAAATGCAATCCTCTTAGTATTATATGAAATCATATTATATAATGTTGAACAAATAAAAAGAAACTCCTATAGTTGACAACGATATAGTTGTATATAATTCCATATAAAATTTATATAATTAAAATTTAGGTAGATTTATTCTTTCTAGTTAATCTTCATTACCCACCCATTTGGCAAATGCTTTTTCATACCAGCTTTATAAATGCAGATACTGAGACTCAAAAAGTCTCAGGAAAATCTCTGCGTGTATATACTGTAACATTCTGGCAAGTTAATTTGTACCATATCAAAAAATTTCAGGATTCTCTTAATAGGCATATGATGACTAAATGTCCCCTAAGTTTATGCACTGTGTGGCTGAAAGTCTCTTGAGGTAATATACTTACATCCACTGTGGGCATTTATTGACTGTTTTCAGAACACTGAATTGTGAAATTTATTTTCCTTTATTTTGAAGTGGATCTCACCCATCATTTTAATGCTGCATCTTAGTATTATATAAAAATGTAAATTTGTTTTTAAATAATATGTTTTTGAATATTTGAGCTGCCTATTTTTGGTGACATAATAAGAAATTTTGTCAACAGTTATTTTAATGTGCGCTGTTTTTGTTTGTATTTATTTATTTATTTATTTATTTATTTATTTATTTATTTATTTTTGAGACAGAGACTTGCTCTATCGCCAAGTTGGAGTGCAGTGGTGCAATTTCGGCTCACTGCAACCTCTGCCTCCCGGGTTCAAGTGATTCTCCTGCCTCAGCCTCCCACGTAGCTGCGACTACAGCCGCGCACCATCATGCCTGGCTAACTTTTGTATTTTTAGTAGAGACGTGATTTCACCATGTTGGTCAGAATGGTCTCAATCTCCTGACTTCATGATGTGCCTGCCACAGCCTCCCAAAGTGCTGGGATTATAGATGTGAGCCCCCGCACCCGGCAGTGCTGTTTTTATATAATGAAACATTTCATCTGAAATACAAAATGATTGCAAGATGTGGATAGATAAATACATAATCTAGGTATTTCACATCCACCATAGAAACAGAGTATTAAATTATAATAGAATTAAGGTGTGGTGGCTCATGTCTGTAATCCCAACACTTTGGGAGGCTGAGGCAGGCGTCTCACATGAGGTCAGAAGTTTGAGACCAGCCTGGCCAACGTGGTGAAATCCCATCTCTACTAAAAAATGCAAAAATTAGCCAGGAATGGTCGTGCATGCCTTATTCCCAGCTACTTGGGAGTCTGAGGCAGGAGAAGAGCTTGAACCCAAGAAGGGGAGATTGCAGTGAGCCATGATCGTGCCACTGCGCTCCAGCCTGAGCGACGGAGGAGACATTGTCTCAAAAAATAAAAAATAAAAATAAAAATAAAATAATAATAATAATAGAATTGAAAGTCTTTACATACTTCTGCTGAATTTTCTCTTCTCTTCCCAAAAGTATCTACTCTCCTGAATTTCATATTTATCACTGGCATGCATTCTGTCATAATTTTAATTTATACATATTTATCTCTCAATAATAATATGTTATTCTGGCTATTTTTTAAATCTATGTAAATGATATCACATTATATAATCAAAGCTCATACCTGAAAGGAGCTTATCTAACACAATTTTTCTGAAAGGCATATCACAGCCTTCTTGAACTTAGAAACAATAGACACGAATTCAGAACTGTACTTGGGAATAATTTCAAACAACAAAATCGCCAACAAAAAGCATAAAAGTGAGGGGGAAAACGTGGCACTAAATGGTCAATAAAGAACACGTTTTTACAGTAAGAGAACTGAAACAAAAAAACAGAATGTTGCCGTGTTCGACTTTGGTTAGGAATGTTTACACGGGGTTGTTCAGATTTTCTTTTGAGTTGCATGTGCACAAGTCCACGAATGACTGTTTAAGCACCATGAGTATCGATTTTGGGATTACCAAAAATTTTAGCAAGTAGGAAAATTTATAAATATGGAATCAACAAGTGAAGATCAACCGTATCTTTTTATAAAACCAACTTCACAAAGGGAAGATAGTTTTTGTGCATATAGAAATTAAGGCACTCAAAACTCTATAAATATTATTCCATGTCTTCTAAAGTTTTATTGCCATATCAAATATCTAAAGCCAGTCTGGCTTTCAGACTTTTTAATATATGTTTCTTGATTATTTGTTTATTCATTGCATGGGGCTTTAAGAGGAATGTTTTCTTAGTTTATTCAAAATTCCTATTTCATCTGAAAATAAAGAGATGCCATTTGTAAATATCTAGTATAGTTATGTTTCTTGTTAATTCTACTCAACAACTGAACAGCAAGTCATCTTTTTGTTTCTTTGTTTCTATTTGTTGGATTATTGGTGGTCTTCCAGTTCATTCTTTGATTTATGCTTTCTTCCTGAAAAATATGTAAATAACAAATCACCATGCTCTAAATTCCATCCTTTATTTTCTTTCAAAATGTATTTCTCTTTTGTCTTTGAGTGGGATTCCACTATTTCTTCCTCTGTTTGATTTCTTCACTTTTTAGAAGTATTTATTTTATTATTCTGTTATGTTGTTTTTAAATTCACAACATTTTTAAAATATATTTTAAGGTAACCTTTACCATATTTTCTGAAATTTGATTATTTTCCTCATAAGTAAAATAACACTAAGAATAAAAACTATGACTTTTTTAAACATGTTTTCTTATTTTGTTTCAATGGAGGTCTGTCTCGAGTTGGTTTCCCTTTTTTACAGCTATTTTTCCTAATCTGTTTACATTCATAAATTAAGGTCTAGGTTATTTGATTTTGGTGGATGGCATGGCTCCATCAGCAATTGTGTAAGTCACTTTTTAAGGTCAATTACCTACCTCAGATCAGCATTCAGGTTTCCCACAGGAACCTCCAACTCAGTGTATCTCCTCCAAACTCACCTCTCCTTTGCTTCTAATATTACCCAAGACAAGAATTTTGAAGTTCCTGGGCATCTCTCTTTTCCACAACAAACCTATTTGATCCATAACCCAATGGCACTGATATATATTTTTAATTTCGGGTGTTCCTCCTCATGTAAATTTCCACCACTTGCCCTAGCTTTCATCGTTTGTCTCCTAAATTCTTGCAAATGTCTCTGAATTTCTTTACCCTTTTCCCAGGAAATGCTGATTACTTTCTCCTTACTGTTCCTGAAGCTTCAGATGTTCAGACACAGCTCAATAGCTAGTGAAGCCACACAAATGTCATACTAAGACCCTGGGACTCTCTTGCTTGGAAATAAAATTGGCCAGTATCCCTCTTGTGTTTGTGTCTCAGCAATCCTCCCCCATCAACTCTCATCACCTTATTTTAGATTCCTTAGATTTCAGTATAATTAAATATAGAAGTTATTTTTACCTTTTCAATTTGTTCATTGAGAATACAGTAGAATCTATTAGGTAGTCTATGTATTCCAGAGCTGGTTTATCACTATCATTTCATCCATTATACCATGTGTCACAGTGTATGTTAAATTTGTCTTTTTTTTAAACCTGTTAGTATTCATCTTGACGGTATGGTTTTCTTGAACACAGGTATATTCATTTTTATTTCTATAGCCAAATTGTCACCTCTCTCTATATATACATATAGAGGTATATATAGGGAGAAAGTATATATAGAGAGTTGATGATCTATATTTATATAGAGAGAAATCTATATATTACATTTATATATGTATATATGTGTGTATATATAGATGAATATATATATACATATATATGAATTAACAATGAAAAAAATGAGATTGGCAATTTTGTGAGTACCATTTCTTTTCTTGCCCACTTCCTCAGACCGAAATATAAGCCAAAAGTCAACTTCCAAGGATATCTCTTATACAGGTTTTCCTTTGCATAAAACCCCTGGGGCTGTCATGTTCGTATAATCATAGTTGACCAGTGTAATCACATATTAAAACAAAGAGTTAAAACTTAACAATTTAAGAGAAGGAGAGTTTTATTAATTTGGTTGCCAAGGTACTAATTATTTCTGATAATCTTTATACAAAGTAATAAACCATTGGTCATTTAAGAATTTGCTTTAATCAATTAAGGCTAAATTTCTATTTATTTGCTTTTCCCATTGTTTAAAATTGTTTTAATCCCTTGGTGTCTCTGTTTTTAAATTAAAAACCTTATAATGGAGCACTAAGTTTAAACTCTTTCTAGTTAGCATTTTCTTAGCTCTAGAAGTTAATTTAAATTAATAGAAATCAGTGATTTTCCCAGACATGGTAAATTATTAGAGATAATAGCCAGTTATTATTAGAGATATAGCCAAATAGTATAAGAATAAAACTCCAGGGGGAGAGACTTAAGTAAAACATTTGGAGGAACTATCACTGAGAGTTGTAGGACAAAGTAGGTATTATAAGCAATTGATGTTATAGACTGGTATCAAACTTCTGGAGATATTTAGGACATTGAGAGATTGATAGTTTTTTGGAATTATGAAAGCACAATTTAAAAACAGGCTCAAGTTGTGTTTATCCTGAAAATTCCTTCTCTGGAGACTTCTATCTCTTCAAAGTTTCAAATGACTTTTGTTGACTCCATTTCTCAATTCCCTCCAACTAAATTTTCAACTATTTTTCACTCTTTGATTCTTATATATTAAAATTAATCTGATAAAGTGTTCACTGATTTCTTTCTAGTCTCATATTACTTAAAATCTCAGCTACATCTGGCATTTTTATTATTTCCCTCTTTATGAATTCTCCTTTCCTGGCTGCCCATGACACTAAATTCTGCCCTTTTAATTCTTTTTTTTTTTTTCTTTGCGACCAAGTCTCACTCTGTCACCAGGCTGAAGTGCAATGGCACGATCTCGGCTCACTGCAACCTCCGCCTCCTGGGTTCAAGTGATTCTTCTGCCTCAGCCTTCTGAGTAGCTGGGATTACAGGTGCCCATCACCACGCCTGCCTAATTTTTTTTTTTTTTTCAGTAGAGATGGGGTTTTAACATGTTGGCCAGGCTGGTCTCAAACTCCTGACCTCAGGTGATCTGCCCTCCTTGACATCCTAAAGTGCTGGGGTTCCAGGTGTGAGCCACCACACCTGGCCCTGCCCTTTTAATTCTTTTCAAATTTTTTTAATTTTTTATTCTTAAATAATTTTTTTTATTCTTGGTGTTGCTGACACATCATATATACTGATATGGTTTCTTGCCGTATCCACTAATATGCCTTCTAGATTCTCTTCTTGTGAATTTTTTTTTTTGGCTTCTGCAGCTTCAACTATTATGGTTATGCTTGAATCTCTCCTTTCACAAAACACACAGCTATTTTTAAACTGTTTACAAATTATCAGCTGAGTGATTTGCAGATATCTCCAATTCATTATACCACCCAAATGAATTTTCCATCTTTTTTCTTTTCTTGGGAGGCATTACAGCGTGGGGCTCAAGAACCTGGTTCTCAGAATAGAATCTGTGCATGGGGCTCCGCCATCTACTAGCTTATTATCACCTTGAGCAACTTTCTAACTTCTTTACACCTCAGTAACTGTAATTGCAAAGGGTAGAAAGAATAGTACTAACTTCACAAAGTAGGTGTGAGGTTTCAACAGGTTAATATATATAAATGGCTTAGCAGAATACATGATAACTGCCATTTCTATTTGTTATTGTTCTTATTGTCAACTTCGCTTTCTCAGGGAACACTATCAATATCTGCCCATTTGCCCAAGCTAGAGACCGTGAAGTAATTCTATCAAGTTCTTACCCAGATATTCAATTCCTTACCAAATTCTTTTTCATTTACTTCTAAGATTTCTTGCAGCTTCTTCTTCTCTCTATTCCACTGTTAATGCCATAATCCCACCACTTACTGCCAGAACATTACTTTAAAACTTCCTAATCATGTTCTCTGTCTCCATTCTCTCTTAGTCCATGAATGTGATGACTCTCAAAACAGAGTTAACTCTGCTACTTCTTTAGAAACTGGTATTTACTGATTGCTTTTAGAATAATCTAAGCTTCATAGAATGGTATCAAGGCCACAACTTGATGCAGCCCCAGCCATTAGCGCCTGCTTCTGTGTTCCCAGTCCTGTTTGCTTAAACCATGCCCCTGTAAGTAGCCTGTGCTTCAACACTGTGTCTAAACTACCTTGTCTACGAGGCAAAGTTCCTTTGATGTTCTAGGTTAACATTCCAAACATACCTCCTCTCTATAGCTCCTGATGCTCTTGACCACACTCCCTCCCCTCCTAAGAAATGTTACTTGCTTATCTACATTTTTGCACTATTAAAGGGCTCTCCCCATTATACTGTGATTATTTATTTGTCTATTCTTAGACTTTGGTCTTCTTAAAAGACAGAAACAATACCTTCTTCCATGTATTTTAGTAACAAGTACATTGCCATTGGTAGATATTACCACATCTAACTGTAAAGGAGACTGAAAAATGCAATCTATCTGCTCAAGCAGAAGAGAATAGTGTAATCAGGCTTCATATGTGTTTCAGCTTTAATCTTGTGTTCTTCAATCACTTCAGGGCTGGCTAATTGGTTTATCACCTGTAATCACTTTAGCCTTTCATTACTCAATATGAAAATATTTATTCACAAGTGGCAATAATTAGTAAAATCATAAGAATAGAATAGTGCACTTGCGTATTCTGTGTTCACATAGTTATCTGGCCTTCTGACAGTTAACTGGAATACACATCAAATCTGGAAGGGCAAGAACACACAAAAATGTAATAGTCTTAGAATAATAACTAATTTAGCATAAGTTTATGTGTGCTATTCAAATAATTTTGGTCACTATACTAAAACACTATACTATGACATTTCTTTGCCATAGTGAAAGTTATGTATTCATACTTTCAATAGACTTATTTTATTTTTTGATATTATGACCTTATTTCAAAGCTTTCAACAGTATTTCTTGACATGGGAGGTTTTTGCTCAGAACTATACTCATATTGAATTGGTCCCAAACTTACGGAAAGTTAGCGTAGGTCAGGTCCTTTGTGGAAATACTAATATATACTTGTTTTATAGAAATGTAGTATTGATTTGTCATTCAAACTTGAAGGGTTACATGGTCATAGAGTTCTACTTTTTGTCTAGATGTGGCTATGGAGGCACGTTTTTTACAAAAGGATATATGTTAACAATAATGAAAAGGCTAAACAGGAAACTGTAAAAAGATTAATAGAAAAAAAGAGTCACATTTATTGTACATTTATGTACCAGGCTTTAAGATACTGTTTTGTTTTGTTTAAAAACTCTTACTATTACAATAAAATGGAACAAAAATAATTTCTAAAGAGATCAAATAACGATCTGTTGAAACATAAGGATGTAGAGGGTCTTTGGTCAGTTTTCTCATTTAAGGATCTAGTCTCAGCATTGCAGTTCCATACATTTGATTGTTGGACCAAAGATTTGAGCAAGTTCACTGAAATTGCTCATGAATAACAAGTGCAAATGACAGTTAATAATAGAACCAAACTATTTTTCAAGTGACTACAGGGACAGAAATACTTTAACAAGATAATTAAGGGATTAACAATTATTATCCAGAATATTATATGCTATGTATATATACAATATTCTTTCATTATTCTTGGTGCAACCACTTATAAAAACTGTCAGTGTCTATTAAAGCTGATCATACATATCCTCAATCACCAGAAATTCTACCTTTAACTATGTACACAACATAAATGCATGTATACGATAAAAAAAACAACTATATATAAGATTATTCAGAGCAGTACTATATGCAAAAGTCAGAAACTGAAAACAACCCAAATGTCTAATACCAGAGTACATAAAGTGTGGTATATTGAAACAATGAAATATTAAGCAGCAATCAGATCAACAAACTATTTACTATATGAAACACTATAAATAAATTTATAACGATATGGGGCAGGAAATAATTGAAGCAAAGTGGACATAATGCATGATTCCATTGTGTAAGTTTAACCACAGGCAAAACTTATGTATGGAATTGGAAATAAGGGTAGGAATTCCTTTTGGAATGTAAGGGGGCTTCTGCAGTGCTGGTAATATTTAAATTCTTGATTAGGATGCTGAATATACAAATGTTTCACTTTGTGAAAAATTATGGAGCTACACACTTATGATTTGAATACTTCTCTGTAGATGTGTTATACTTCAATAAAATGCTTAAAACATCTTAATAACTTGAGGGGCATGCAGAAGTAGGGGGAAACATAGACAAAATTAGATCAGCCATGAATTGATAAACTGTTGAAAGGGGTAATGAATATGTGGCACTTCATTATACCATATCCTCTTCTTTTGTGTATGTTTGGAATTTTTACAATTAAAAAGAAAACCATCCAATTTCTAGAAAAACATAGGAGTAAATCCTTGTAAACTTATGTTAGGCAATTACCTTAGCCATATACAACATCGAAAGAATGAGCCATAAAAAAAATAGTTTGGATTTCATAAACTGAATAATTGCTCTTTTAAAGATAATTTTAAGAGAATGAAAAGACAAGCCACCACTACGAGACATTCTTTGTTAACTGCATATTTGATAATGGACTTTTACTCAGAATGTACAAATAATTCTTCAAACTCAATAAGACAATCAACAATCCAACTTAATAAGTGAGCAATATATTTGAACAGGAATTTCATCAAAGAAGACGTAGGGATAACAAATAATCTCATGAGAAGATACCCAACACCATTAGATATTAGAGAAGTGCAAATTATGCAAATTAAAACCACAGTGAGATGCCCCTAAACTATTTGAATAGCTAAAATTAAAAATATTGACCATTTCAAGTATGAGTGAGGATGTAGACAGCTGGAATTCTATTTGTTTGTGAAGTGTAAAATGTTACAACCACTTGGATAATATTTTGCAAGTGTGTTAAAACATTAAATATACTTACCTAACTTTTTACTATTTCCATTCCTAAACATGTAATCCGGAAAAATGAAAGCACATTAGTACAAAAAAACTTGTACAAAAATCTTCATAATGGTCTTATTTGTAATAACCGAAACTGGAAGCAAAACAAATATAAATAAATGGGCAAATAAGCAAAAACATGTGTAAATCTGTGCAAGGCATACTACTGAACTGCAAAAAAAATTAATGATCTACCTATCCACACAACATGGATAATTTCAAAATAATTATTATAAGTTTAACAAAACAGACAAAATTAGTAAATTCTGTGTTACTTTATTTATGTAAAATTACAGGAATGTAAGCTCACTGGTAGTAACAGAAAGCAGATGAATATTTGGGTTAGAAGGAGGAAAGGAGAGAGGGTTTATCAATGATTATGGGGTGATGAATATGTTTGTTATCTTGACTGTAGTGATTGTTTATAAGTGTGTATATATGTCAAAACTTATCAAATTGTATTCTTTAAATATATATAGTCTGCAGTATGTCAATTATACCCCATTAAGCTGTTAATAAAGAGAATTGCATAGTGCATTACCTACATTTGTAATGTGAAGTTACTCAATATTTATTACTGTACTTGAAATAAAATGAAATAAAATTAAATGACCAAGAAAAACTTACTTGTTGGCCTCATAAGCATCATGCTGATACCAAAACCTGGCAGCAACACCACAAAAAAATAAAATTTCATGTGAGTATCCGTGATGAACATAAATGCGAAAATCCTCAATAAAATGCTGGCAACCCGAATCCAGCAGCACATCAAGAAGCTTATCCACCACGATCAAGTCAGCTTCATCCCTAGGATGCAAGGCTGGTTCAACATACACAAATCAATAAATGTAATCCATCAGATAAACAGAACCAATCACAAAAACCACGATTATCTCAATAGATGCAGAAAAGGCCTTTGATAAAATCCAACACCCCTTCATGCTAAAAACTCTCAATAAACGAGGTATTGATGGAACATATCTCAAAATAATAAGAGCTATTTATTGCAAACCCACAGCCAATATTATACCGAATGGGCAAAAGCTGGAAGCATTCCCTTTGAAAACCAGCACAAGACAAGGATGCCCTCTCTCACCACTCTTATTCAACATAATATTGGAAGTTCTGGCCAGGGCAATCAGGCAAGAGAAAGATACAAAATAGGAAGAGAGGAAATCAAATTATCTCTGTTTGCAGGTAACATGATTGTATATTTAGAAAACCCCATCGTCTCAGCCTCAAATCTCCTTAAGCTGATAAGCAACTTCAGCAAAGTCTTAGGATACAAAATCAATATGCAAAAATCACAAGCATTCCTATACACCAATATTAGACAAACAGAGAGACAAATCATGAATGAATTCCAATTCACAATTGCTACAAAGAGAATAAAATACTTAGGAATACAACTTACAAGGGATGTGAAGGACCTCTTCAAGGAGAACTACAAACCACTGCTCAAGGAAATAAGAGAGGAGAGAGGACACAAACAAATGGAAAAACATTCCATGCTCAAAAATAGGAAGACTGAATATCGTAAAAATAATCATAATGCCCAAAGTAATTTATAGGTTCAATGCTATCACCATCAAGTTTCCATTGACTTTCTTCACAGAATTAGAAAAAAATACTTTAAATTTCATATGGAACCCAAAAAAGAGCCTGTATAGTCAAGGCAATACTAAGCAAAAGCAACAAAGCTGGAGACATCACACTACCTGACTACAAACTATACTAAAGGGCTATAGTAACCAAAACAGCATGGTACTGGTACCAAAACAGATATATAGACCAATGAAACAGAACAGAGCCCTCAGAAATAATGCCACACATCTACTACCATCTGATCTTTGACAAACTTGATGAAAACAAGCAATGGGGAAAGGATTCCCTATTTAGTAAATGGTGTTGGATAAACTGGCTAGCCATATGCAGAAAACTGAAACTGGACCCCTTTATTGCATCTTATACAAAAATTAACTCAAGATGGATTAAAGACTTAAACATAAAACCTAAAACCACAAAATCCCTAGAAGGAAACGTAGGAAACACCATTCAGGCATAAGTATCTGCAAAGACTTCATGACTAAAATACCAAAAGCAATGGCAACAAAAGCCAAAAGCGACAAATGGGATCTAATTAAACTAAAGAGCTTTTGCACAGCAAAAGTAACTATCATCAGAGTGAACGGGCAACCTACAGAATGGAGAAAATGTTTGCAATCTATCCATCTGACAAAGGGCTAATAACCAGAACCTACAAGGATCTTAAACAAATTTACCAGAAAAAAACAAACAAACCCATCAAAAAGTGGGCAAAGGATATGAACAGATACTTCTCAAAAGAAGACACTTATGCAGCCAACAAACATATGAAAAAAAGCTCATCATCACTGGTCATTAGAGAAATGCAAATTAAAACCACAGTGAGATCCCACCTCACGCCAGTTAGAATGGTGATCATTAAAAAGTCAGGAAACAACAGATGCTTGAGAGGATGTGGAGAAATAGGAATGCTTTTACACTGTTTGTGGGAGTGTAAATTAGTTCAACCATTGTGGAAGACAGTGTGGCCATTCCTCAAGGATCTAGAACTAGAAATACCATTTGACCCAGCAATCCCATTACTGGGTATATACCCAGAGGATTACAAATCATTCTGCTATAAAGACACATGCACATGTATGTTTATTGTAGTACTGTTCACAGTAGCAAAGAATTGGAACCAACCCAAATGCCCATCAATAATAGACTGGATAAAGAAAATGTGGCACATGTACACCATGGAGTACTATGCAGCCATAAAAAAGGATGCGTTCATGTTCTTTGCAGGGACATGGATGACGCTGGAAACTATCATTCTCAGCAAACTAACACAGGAACAGAAAACCAAACACCACATATTGTCACTCATAAGTGGGAGTTTAACAATGAGAACACATGGACACAGGGTGGGGAACATCACACACCGGGGCCGGTCAGGGGGTGGGGGGCTAGGGGAGGGATAGCATTAGGAGAAATACCTAATGTATATTACAGGCTGATGGGTGGAACAAACCATCATGGCACATATATACTTATGTAACAAACCTGCACATTCTACACAAGTATCCTAGAACTTTAAGTATAATAAAAAAAATTGTAGAATAAAGCAATATGGAATAGTTAAAAAAAAGTATTTATTTTATTCATGGTAAAATAAATAAAATAGCCTGCTTATGTATCTCTACTTTTCAAAAATATGCATATTGTCAATACATAGAATATTCAAGTACATTTTTATAGACTAGCCTGAAAAAAATGAAGCCAAATTCTTAGTTTAAATATTCGAATAATTCTGTGGATGATTTCACTCTGTCAACTTTTTATATCTTAAACAAAGGCTACAAGGAAGAATGTCTGCAACTTGATTGGAATTTGAATCTCCCAATATGTTTCATCCACAGTCAATTATTATTACATTTTTGTTTCCTCTGATTAAAAAAAATCTGATCTTACTTACATGTGGATTTTTCATTATTTTATTCTTGCAACATAACCTTATTTTTGGGTTTTAAAGAATAGCACAATATGCCCCCATGAACTGTCAAAATATGTGTAATTTAAACTTCACAAACTCTGAAGTAGTTATAAAAGTAGTATAACAAATTTTTGCTGATGATCAAAGAGTTAATTTGCATAAGATTACATATATTAAGTTGTTGAGCAAAGACACAAATCCAGACATGACTGTTTGTCATATTTCACCATTTTTTGACAGATAAATGTTATGGCACTTCTAAGATGCTAGACATTTTAAATGTATTTCCTTCTTTATATCATTAGCTCTCAGGATGAAAATTATTTTAATTTTTCACAGAATGAAAATTATTTTTGGATTAATCAAGTATATGGGCACTTACATACTAACACATAGTCTTTTGCTATGGGAAGTTCAGTCACTGACAAAGATGGTATTTTATAAGAGGAAAAAGTTCAGGTAAGTTCAAACCTAGACTCAGTCACCAAAATATGAGTGAGCCTATAGGAAAGGTACTTCAACTTCCTAGATTTATATTTCCTAAACTTGAAAAATTGCCAGATAATACTTACCTTGCTGACTACGGTCAAGTTTCAAGGTAATATATACAGGATGTGTAGCATGGAGGCACTGCTCAATAAATAAATGGCTGCTCTTAAGCAGGATTGGTGAAAAAAGATATTATTTCAACGGACATTAATATTTCTACCACTTCATAATATTCATTAACATAAAGACATATTTCTGAAAATACATTACAAAACACTTATAGATGTGTGTATGTGTATGTGTGTGTATATGTAACAAAAAATATTCTTTACAGTTAATCAAAAGAAAGTTTTTCAAATAAATATATGGAGATTTAGAGGACTTAGAGATGTGAATAACCGTACTTTATTTATCCCACATATTTACTGAGGAGCAGGTTAAAAAAGGACATATGAAGATCATATTTCCATGATTTCTCTACCAGCTGTAACTGCCTTATATCCCTTTGAACAATTTACAGCCACATTTCCACCAATGAGACAATAGAATTAGATGCCCTTTAAGTTACATAACAACCCCAAAATTCTGTTCTGACTATATTACTCTTCCCAATTAAATAATATAAAATTATCACAACTATGACAACTCATTTCTTCCCTCAAAATTACCAGTCTATAGCATAATGATAAATTAATCTATGCCAACCACATTCACAATGCATATTGTTGTGGAACGTGAATCACATTGGCTGAGCTTTTCAGGTTCATTTTTACAGTACTAATACTCTGATGGCAATTCTAAGTTTTGTTCTTAATTTTGCAGTGTACAAACTCAAAATGATCAATTTCAACAAGTCCCTGAGATTAGACATACCCTACAAAACTTATACAAACCTCTGCAATGACTTCCTGCAACAGAAATGTATCTCTATGGAAGCACTGCCAGTGGCATGCAGACACTCTTGAATAAAATAAACCCTCCCAGGACCCCATGTTCTCCTATAATCATTACCTCATTTCCCTCACCATTGTTCCCAGGATCACTTCACTGTTTTTATAACATTTGACTATTTAGCAATATTTGACACTGTTGGAAATTTTTTCTTCCTTGGAATTTTGTTTTTCAGTTTTTCTCCATTCATTCAAAATACCTCTTTTCTAGGTCCCCTTCCTAACTGGTTACTCCTCTAACTCCTTTGCCAGCATCTCTATTCCACTAGATTTCTCACTGTTCATGGATATGATCCAAGACCCATTCTTTTCTCCATCTTTTCCTTGACAACCTCAATTAGCTCATAGCTTTAAACACGCTGACATGCCTTTTACTTGAAATGTACACATTCAGCCCTGGGGTCTTCTTTGAATTGCAGACTCAAACCCCCAACTGTCCATTTGATACGTCCACTTGGGTTTCTGATAGGCATCTCATAATTAACATATCTAAAGTAGAACTGTTTTTACCCTCCTCCCACTCCACTCTCCAGCAATTCTGATGAATTTAACCTCTTATCTTTGTTGTTCTCACCCAAGCCATCATCTCTCATCTTGAGTATCACAAGTGACTTCTAACTGATCTCTCTGCTTTCCTCTTGCCCTCTTCCAATCTAGGCTCACCAGAGCAACCAGAGGGATCTTTTCAAAATATAAATCAAATTGTAATGTTCCTCTGCTTAAAACCAACCCAAAGCCTCACATTACACTTAGAATAAATGTACATACAATAAACCTCAATATCTATCCCCTGCCACCTTCTGACCATATCTACTGATGCTCTACCCCTTGCTCAGCACTTCTAGTTATGCTAATATTTTTGTTCTTAAAATATATCAATGTCACTCAAATATTAGGGACTTACCTTAAGATCTTTGAAGAGCTGACTCCTCAAAATTCAAGAATCAGCTTCAATGTTATCTCCTTAGAGGGGCCTTTCCTTTCAAATTAATCTCTAGCACTTTATCCTGTTTTGTATTCAACATATAGTATTGGTTATTTTGTATTCATCTATTTGTTTATTTTTCTCTGTTTCTCCCTGTGTATAACTTTAGACAGGCCCTTGTCTATCTTATTCACTTTTTTATACCTAATGCCTAAAACATTGTTTGCCTCTTGGCAAACTCTCAATGCACATTGAAAAAGCAAAGTGCAACTGTATATAGATGTATCTATTCATAATAGGCATGAAAATAGTATCAGATATTTAAATAGGCCTTGGATATCCTCTTCAAAAGATTAATAAAATGTCAACTTGGCTTAGTCTAAGAAGATATTTTTGTATTTTGCTAATAACCAGAAATCAATTTAAGTATCTGTGAATAGCACAGACATAATGGATGTTGTGTTTTTGGAACTTATATATATGTTTTCTGACCAGTATATCTTTCCCACACCAAAGCGACTCTAGCAGGTAGGCAGCCAATAAAAGCAATAGACATTAGGAAAAGCAGGGTCTGGCAGTCATAAAGTGCTGGCCTGCTTATGCGGGCACATAAATGCAACTTCTAGTCAGTTAAGTCTATGGCTCTAACTTAATTTGAACAGGAAGAACTGAATAAGACATCTCAGTACGCCCGTTTCTGCACAGATTACACTGATAAGCTCAGTCCTAGAGAGCTCCAGGCACAAGGCCTGACAGTTCCATTATTTCACAGGTCATTATATGTGGCACTCAACACAAATCCTAGGGTTTGAGATTAGGTCATGTTTCCTGGTCAATCAACAATTCTCTTATAGTTTTTAAAAAAAATCTAAAAATGCCTTCAATAATTTGTACCATGGTGGAAATATTGTTAGGGATTATTGAACACTATTTCCTCAGGAATATTCAAGAGAGTTGCCACGGTAAACCTTAAGTATTGGAAACCATATGTGATTCAAGGCTGAGTGTCTTTAATAAGCACAGACACACACCTCTCCTGCTGTGTAATTCATAGCCACTCTTCGTAAAGAAAAACACAGGTGGGAAAAGGTTAGTCTTTAGTGACCTAAATCTTCTGAGTACTTGCTTGAATGGCAGGCATGAGACAGAGGCTGCCTCCCTGAGGGTTCAGGGACATTTGCCTATTTGTAGATTCTCATCCCTGTGGATGGGTCACTGTTAGACCAGCATTTCATTAAGTGTAATAAGGTATGAAAACCTATCTTTTATTTTTACAGAGAAATTCTCTTTCTGTCCATATTCTTTTCCTCACCAGCAAAAAGAATCTGCTAATAACACAGTTCTTTGACAAGTCTAAGCTCATTTATCACTATATGTGCTCTCATTTGGTTTCTTTAATTATTCTCCATTTTGCTAATTGTGATTATCCAGAGTACCACAATTTATCATATTTCTCTACCTCTTAAAAGACTCATTTATGGTTCTTGTTCTTTCATGAATTCTTATTAACATTTTTAATTGCAGCTGCTTTAAAGGATCTTCCATACTTCCCTCTTCTTCTCAAAGTGTAGCCATATTTATCCTTAATGTCCCTAATCATTTTTTTTCTAATTTATTCTACTCTCTGTTGCTGTTGGAGGTGTATTTTTTTAAAATCTAAACCTTTCTGCACAGGAAATTAAAGTCTCTAATTGATTTTCTGTTTAGATAGTAATGGCATGAATGCCACCTTGTAGGAAAGTAAAAGCAGATAACTTAAATGTTTTATTTAATAGGTAATAAAATGCACTGGACACAATTCAATGAGTAAAATTAAAAATAAGCCCCAAATAAATAAATAAACAACAGGTAAGTTCTGCAACAGATTTCGCAGAACTTGGCATGCAAAGTTTCTAACTTCATTTATTGGAATCCACCCCATCTACATTCAAGAAACATAAACTGTTCACCCAAGAGATTCAGAATATTATGTTAAGTAAAAATAAAAACCAAAACTGAGTTCTCATATTAAATACACAGCATTGTATAGATGTGATAAGATATATAGAGTAATACAGAAAGATCAATGTATTTCAAAAGATCAGAGGGAAAAAAGGCACCTTTTAACTAGGAAAATCATGGAATACTTTGAGGAAGAGGTGACATTTGAGATAGAACTTAAGATTTGGAATATTTGACATAGTTACTAAAGCTAGTACCCCAATAAAGCACAGAAGTAGTAAAATATAAGATGAATTTTGCAATGATAATACAGTAGGGATAGAGAAGAAGGTACATAAGGGGATGGTATAAGATCAAGCTTAACTGTAAGTTGGCTTGATCACATAGAAACTGACATGAAATTTTAGCCCTAATATGCAATAGATAAGCATTCAAAAGTTTAAGTTTCAGAGTAATATGATTGCTTGTATAATAGAAAAACAAATCTTATAATGGAGGGTACATCAGCTATAAGACTATTACAATAGACTAACTCAAGCTTGAAGTAAGGTAGCAGGAAAAGAAATGGAAATGAACTTGATTTAATGCTAAATTTTGGAAATAGAATAAATATATTCATACTAATTAAATGAGAATAAAGCTTAAGCTAAAGGAAATCCAAGATTTTGCACTAAGGTAACTAACAATAAAAAAATATATCAAACAGTGAGAGGTTGTTAAGTTTTAAGTAGTCCAAATATATTCATTATTTTTTAATTCTCACACCATTCTTATGAAGCTACAAATCAGTTTGCCATAAAAAAATTAGAAGATGTGATGGGAGAATAGATTTGGAGTGAAGGAAAATAAATTTGGTTTAATTTTAGATACAGCTTTAGTCAAGATTGGGTAAGCTATGCTACAGAAAGTTATCTCCCTTACCTTAGAAATTGAACATAAGAGAGTTTATTTTTCACTCTCATTACATGTTCCACACAGATTGTCTGGGGACTCTTCCTATACAGTCACAGACTGATAGAGGTTCTGCCCTCTTTAGCTAACATTTGAATCAGAGGGCCTCTGACTGTTCCACAGAAAGAGAACACTGGGATGCAATAGGCATGAGTTTTTTACTGCGTCTGCCCAGACATGATGCGTATTATTTCCACTCCCAGTCCATTGTACAGAGCTAATTACATGGTCTTAACATAATTGTAAGGGATTCTATGAAATGTAGAGGAGCACATGGACTGCTTAGGTGAGCACGACTCTCTCCTACAGGCACCATCTGTTTCTTTACAAGACATAGAAGTATAATAGAAATGGTGTCCAGAACCAAGTATAAAGCTCCCAATTCATTTTGCCGATGATTTGCTAAAGTAGAGGTCCTAGATCGCACCATTTTCTTACTCAGAATTTTGTTTTCCACAATGTGATTCTATTTGTTGAAAAATTTTTCCCTTTTCTTATCCTAAAAAAATCTCTATTTATCCTTCAAAATGCAGTTCAATATGTTGAAGAAATAGTACTGAGGCACTTGGCTATCTACAGCAAAGGATAAAGACTCATCTCAAATAAAAATGTATTGTGGGGAAAATAAAAAATAAATATCAATTTTTAAAAAATATTAAATACTTGAAGAAGATATAGGTTAACATTTTGAGTATAGTTATAGGAAAAATTGCAAACAAACATTAATTGATCTAATTACATAAATATAAAATTTCTGGACATAAAATACATTGAAAAATAAAAACAAGATAAACATTTGTAAAATGTAATTATTTTAAAAAATCATATCTCTAAAAGGAATATTGCAAAGAACAAGTAAATTCATAAAAGCAATACAAATAACCATAAGAAACCTTTAAAAATAACAAAATACTAATTATTAAAGAAATTCTTAATATAAATAGCAGTAAGTTTACTTTTATACCTGTGAAATGGGCAACTTAGAATTCTAAACACAGAAATAAAAACTCAGACACTATTTGTGAGTATTATTACTAGAGAATGTTTCTTAAAATTATTCAGTAATTTTATTAATTCATTTCACAGATATTTTCACATCTACTCTGTTCCTGACATTATTGCAGGCTTTAAGACACATCATTTGAAAGTAATCCTAATTTCTAAAAGTAAAAGATCTCTACCTTCATAAAACTTACACTTTATTTGATGTCTCAGTTTGGGTTGCCTTAGAAACAGATACTGAATAAAGGATTTCACTGCAAACAATGTATTTAGGAGTGGACCATTTGGAAAACACGGTAGTGGGCAATTGAATTGGGGATATAAAGGTAGCCAGTCGGCCAGGCGCGGTGGCTCACGCCTCTAATCCCAACACTTTAGGAGGCCGAGGTGGATGGATCACGATGTCAAGAGATCGAGATTATCCTGGCCAACATGGTGAAACCCTGTCTCTACTAAAAATACAAAAATTAGCTGGGTATTGTGGCGTAAACCTGTAGTACCAGCTACTCGGGAGACTGAGGCAGAAGAATTGCTTGAACCCGGGAGGTGGAGGTTGCAGTGAGCTGAGATCGTGCCACTGCACTCCAGCCTGGTGACAGAGTGAGACACCATCTCAAAGAAAAAAAAAAAAGTAGCTAGTCAATGATGAGTTAATAAATCAGGTATCACGGTGGGAAACTGCTATTTCATCTTGCATGGAAACTATGAAAAAAAAATTCAAAACACGGGCTTGAAAACTGTCCACCCATGGACTGAGAGAGCTGGGGTATATATGGACTAATTCTTGTGAGTCATTAGTTGAGAACTGCTTTGGGGTGCTAATTTCTCCTACATTCAGGCTTCCACACAAGACAGACTTCAATGGTTCCCTGAGGAAAGCCCTAAAGCCCAGAGATGCATAAAATGGTACTTGGGTAAGAGTAGGAGTATATAAAAGGTATCCACAGTTTGAGTAGGCCAGGGACGGGGATGCTAGACTAATAGAGACAATACAGAACAGAGTAGAAAAGTAAGTTACAAGGTGACAAAAAATGTTATTGGCAAAAAGAAAAGAATTAGAATAAGGTAAGAGTGATTGTTATTTCAAGGTAGTGGGAAGGCTAGTTTCCAGTGTCAAGTAGAGTGATTAGGACAGACTCCATTGAGAGGATAAGATTTATACAAAGATGAAGGAGGATGAAGAATCAACCAAGCAGTTTTTTGAGTAAGATTATTACAGACAGAATATTTGAGCAAATGACACATTGGATTTTACCTGAAAATTTTGAGGAACAGCAATGAAGTTATTGTTACTAGAATGCTGGCAGCCATGGGAGGAGATGGAATGAATGAATTGACTGAGGGAGGGACAGAATATAAATCGTGTAGGACTGTCTGAGGACTTGAAAGTCTTTTTGCTATAACTGAAACAGAGATTCACAGTAGGTTTTGGACAGAGGGTAACATAAAATATTTTCTCTTACAAAAGGATTGCTCTAGCATTTTTACTTCTAGCCATGAGGAGGTAACTGGTTGAGACATACTCTTCTGCAATAAACATATAAAGCAATAGACAAACTATATGAGATAACAGTTTTCTGACATTGGACTGTGATTCCTGAGAAAAAGAAAAGAAAACTTAAAGGCTCACGTAAACCACTTAAGAGAGTTAATGAATAAATGCCGGGCACAACCTCTACACTGAAAAAGACAAAACACTGATAAGAGTAATTAAAGTAGGCATAAATAAATGGAGAAATATACCATATTCATTGATTGTAAGACTCAATGTTACTGACATGTCCGTCTTCCCACATTGGTCTATATGTTTTAATGCAGCTCCAAACTCAATAAAAATTTGGTAGCAATTCATAAGGAGATTTAAAATTTATATAGAAATACAGGGATCTAGCATAAACAAAACTACTTTTGAAAAGAATATGTTGTGGCAACTTTTGCTGTGGGAGTTTAAGAATTTCTAAAAAGCTATTGTAATTATACAGTTGAGTGTTAGTGTAAGGGAAAGAACATAATAAATCCAAATAGAGAGTTTAGAAATAGAACTTGCAGAAACCTGATTTTCATCAAAGATGCAATTTTTTTGGGAAAGGAAAATCAACAAATGCCACCCTAACATCTGAATAAACATAAATTGCAAGCCCTACCTAATACTATATACAAAAATTAATCTGAAATTAATCATAGGCCAACCATGAAAGCTAAAAATATGAACTCCTTGGGGATCACATATGAGAACATCTTCATGACGCTGGAGTAGGCAAAGACTTCCTTAAGAAGACACTGAGAGTTAAAACACTTAAAAAAATGATAAATTGGACATCATCAAAATTAAACACTTTATTTTTTGAATAATAAAATGATAATATGGTACTACTTTGGAAAACTAGTTAGTCATCTACTCTAGGCCCCAAATATTCCACTTCTTCCCTAAGAGGTGAGTTTGATTGAGGGATTTACTCAAGATAAATGAAGATATATGCACATGAAAAGAGTTGTGCAAAAATGTTTATAGAAGCTTTATGCGAAACAGCTGCAAACTAGAAACAATCCAAATGCCCAACAAGTGAATGACAATATATTGTTGAATATGTATCCATTATAATGTTACTGAGCAATTTACAAAATCAACTATTGATTCAGTCAACAATATAAAGGAATCTCTAAAATATTATTTCAAACAGAATAAGGAATGAGCTATCATTATGGCTGTACAACATATGGAATAAGAAGTCAGAATTATCTTTGTCCAAAATTCCCCTTAATTACAACTCTACCCAACAGAAGCAGAAGATGGCTATGGGGTGTTTTATAATGCTCTTTCAGATTAGATTATTCTTAGTGCAATGCTTTTCATATCTGTGCTTATGATGTTATAGAAAGTCCTGAAATTGACTAAGAGAAGGGCAGAAGTTACATGTATGTTCAGTTGTGTTCTCTCAACATGACAATGCTTCTGCTGATTCTAAAATATTCCCTGCCTTCTGAATGTCTCTGAAGGGTTGACTCAAGGGTCATCTGTGTTGCTTTGCAATTCTGGAAGCAAACATGGAGGAAAATGTAGGGAAGGGCAAGTCGAAGGGACACTAAGAAAGTATCAACAGCTAAATATTGAGTCTGAAAGTTTTGGGCTTCCTCGCTAAAGTATGTACTGCTGTTCGCTCATTTTGCCACAATTCATGTTTGGGTTGGAGTTTTATAGAAGGCAAAGGAAGATGTAATCTGCTTTGACTCATAAGCCTGTGATTCTTTGGCATAGTTACTATCAAAAAACTAAATTCCAGGTGACAGTGTGACATTTTTATTAGAAGGAATGGCTGCCAAAATTGGAAATAAGAGTCTCTACCAAAGTCCTTTTTATTGTGCTCAGACCTCTCATAACCATATATCCTTGCTTGAAAGGACAGCGTTGTTAGAAATTAAAACTTCCTTCACACCTATTGCCTTCCACTCATTCAACCAATGACCTGAATTGGGTGGAACCATAGTTGATGTGAAAAATCCTAAACTCCAAACTCCCTCTGGGTCCAAAGTGAACCTATTTCTCATTAAAATAAAGAATTTTCCTATTCTCCCTGGTTTTAGCAACTATAGTTAGGGGTTAGAAGGTAAAGGCCATGGGTAGGGTTTAGAAGGCACTTCCTTCTGAGCCCAGAAGTCTTCAACTGACAATTTCAATTACTTTTCATGATAGTAACTTTGGTCTGTCCAGTCCGCTATTCCCTGTATCGTCCGGTTAAAAACCTTTATTATGCAAACCTTCAGAGGAGCCCATATAATCATGAAAACTCAGGGAGATATGACTCAGCTCTTTAAAACTTAAAATTCTTAAACGAAAAAAAAAAACTCACATGAAAAGAAATAAAAACCCAATGCTGCAGCTGCCCATAAAATCTGGGAAAGTATGTTAAGTGGGTGTCCTTACAAGGAGTTATATGGAAACACAAACTGAACACAACAGAGTTTGCTTTTGATTTCCATATACTTTTGGCTCTTGCTATTTTTAGGCCCACAGGTACATCCACAGGTGCCGCATGAAGAAGCAGCTGAACCAGAAGGGTTCCAGGGTTTACTGAAATATATCAGGAATGATCATACCTCTATAAACAGAACTTGGAAATTTCAAGGGCTTATGACTGTCAGCAGCCATGTTATCATTGCTCGAGAACCCAGAGGCAAGCTGTTCATCTTCTGATGCTTCTCTCTCCTGTGTTCAATGTTCATTATGCTTTGGAAGTGCAAGGCCACTGTCATAATAAACAGCATTCAAAGTGATTTATTGTTTTCAGCTGATGTTTAGACTTTGGCTGGTACATATTATTGCCAAAAGCACAGACTTTTATATGTTCTGATGTATTCTGATGTTCAAAATGACCTGAAACAGAAAGGCAGAAAAGGTGGGCAAGACAGTCTAGTAAGCTGTTAAAGGCAATTTTAATTCTGGTAAGAGACTAGAGAAATTCATCAAAATCCTCTTATTCTCTAGAAGCAGAACTTAATCTTCTAAGTACTTCATTTCTCACCTGAAATAAAAGATTCTAAAGACTTTTAGTAATCAGAAATGCTGTGTACCCTCCCTTGTCTATCTCAAATCTACCACCCCCAGCAAACATTAACTAAATTTCTGCCTGCCATGACCCTTCTTCTTGTCCTTTCCCTGGTGACAATGTGTTATGAATATTAGTCATTCTCATTCTCTGTCTCTGCCTCTCTCTCTCTCTTTCTGCCTCTCTTTCTTTCTATCTCTCTTACACACACATTATCCTCCTCAGAAAACTCATAATATTTGTTCTTGAATATTGGTATGACAACACCAGTAGTTCCAACAGCAACAGCATTGTTCTAAAAAAGGAAATGTTAGGAAGATATATGTGAATATACCTCAAAAATATCCTTTAACTGTAAAAATACATATTCTTCCCCAGCTTCTAATGTGCAACATAGCATTCCCAATGGCATTGTTCTGGTTTTCTTCAAAAGGTGGCAGCAAACACCCTACTGTTATCTCTTCAATGAACTGCCTGGTATCTTGCTAAGTTAAGGCGTCCTACGCATGAGGATGGGGATGGGGACTGGTGCCTAGCCTTAGCCAATGTGGATCCCATTACAGAGGATTAGGATGACACTAATGGGGTTGATTCTGCAGCATGTTCATCCTTTGTCTGCCAATAGTCAGAGTGAGCAGCCAGAGAACAGAATATCTATGGGTTGATGCCAAGACAACTGCAATAACAGAGGCTTGCTGCTATCATTGCCTCTTCAGAATGGAGGCAGAAGGTAACACAAAAAGAGGACACCAGCAGCAGGGTCTTCAGAGTCACCTGGAGTGAAGGGGCCAAAGCCATGAGGTGCTTTGCTCTGCTGTCAATGCCCCTTGTTTAAGAAGGCTTGGTTCAAGTACACACCTCGTGCTATAAAGGTTGATTTGGGGAAAGGCCTAGGATTATCACAAGTTCAATAAATAATATTCTTTGCTATGCTTAGGAGGAATTTTTTCCTATATTTGGTGTTCTATAGATAAGGATTGAATTCATAGCTTTTTTTCTGGCACAAAATCTGGCAAAGAGGTAGAATTTGTATCCAAAATGGAAAGTTTCTATACATTTTCACATGTGCCTTCTTTGGCATCAGTCGGTACAGCCACAGCTGACAGCCACTGCAGACACCACGAACTGATTCTCAGAAGCAGGAAGAAGATAAAATCATGTCCAAAAGCAGCCTCTAAAAGCTTAGTCACCCCAAATTCTCAGGATGTCACACAAGCGTTAGACAGTTTATAGTCCTTGATTTACTTTCTAAGAGGAAAAAAAAAGAGGCTTCTTTTGGAAATTCAGAGAACCAAGTTAACTGTGTCTTGATTGGACAATAGGCATTTTTGCTTCAGGACCTTACATATCACCGTATTGTTAACCCACCTCCAACCTGGACAGGAGAAGAGTAGAAACAAACATGCTGTCACGACACCATTTCTTCAAATAAGAACAAAAGTTAAGAATATTAGAAAGTAACCTTTTAAGATTTCACAAACCAGTTGTTTCTGTGCTAGTCACCTAAGAAAGCACTTCAAGTTCATTATTTTTCTCTTTTAATTTTGGATCTAAATATTTACACGTGGTTTCAGTCATCTCCTCAAAATTGCTATGCAAATTCGTGAGCTCTCACTCCATTTCTGATGTTAGTAACATCATGGCCTTGACAAAACACCTGCTTTTCTATGATGTCGGGAGTATTGTTGGAGGGTGATTAAATACGAAAGTGAGGCAAAGCCCTGGACTCCCAGAGAATAACATTTCAAATAGGGAATCATGCTACATTAACAGTTCAAAATATTGTCTATATTCATATAAATAGCGAAAGATGCCAAATAAGACAGTATATGTAATTCTTGCACTGGATGTGATAAGGAATAAACAAAGTCAATGAAAAGGTAGATAATGTACCTGGATCCTTTCTGATACAATTTAAATTCTTTTCTTAAAACAATTCATATTTAACTAAATAATTTTACTGTTGTAACAATTCCTATTTCTCAAAATAATTTTTAGTTAGATGACTCCCTATTTCTGTCAATAAGCACATTATGTAAGTAGGGCAAGGATAACTATTTTAGTGTTTTAGATTCAGAAGAAACAGTGAAACAGAAATTAAACATACTTTTATAAGTACAGCAGCAGCCTCCACTACTGATCCCTTGACTAAGCCTATAATCTCTTCATCAAGTTTCTTTCTATACTGAGTTTCTTTATAATATACATCGCTCATTACTTTGCCTCTTCTGCAAAGAAGAGCCTGACCACACAACTCAAGACTACATGAGTATGTGGCAAGCATGAGATCACTATATAGAGATATTTTTACGAAACAGTCAAAATTTGTGCAGTTGGGGACAACATCAAGAGGCCATTTAACATTTTCCTTCCTTAATTCTCAGGTCTCTTTTAGAAGGTGAAATACAGTCTTGTCTTTTCTTTAGATGTTTTAATTAGCCGATAATTCAGTCCTACTTTATTAATCAAAATCCAGTCAGGAGATAGAAACCACACAAGTAACGTTAACAGAGAAAATTTGCTATGAATAATTGTTAGCCAGGTATTAGAAAATGGAAAATGAAATAGAAAATGCTGAGGTATTGTGAACGAGTAACTGCAGGAAGCAGATGCTGATCCAGTGAGGGGGACAAGAGCAAAAGGACAAGGTTGGAATTATTAAAGTTTAGAATCTTGGAGAAGTGGCCTGGTGGAACTGGAACTCAGATCTCTGAAAAGGAGGTGTTGCTTGGATGTTGCTGGAGCCTCAAGAACTCAGAGGGAAGACTCTGAGGAGTTGGGATTCAGAACCCTGAAAAATCTGTCTCTAATGGGGCTAGTTCTAGGAATACTGGGAAAAAAAATTGTAACCTGGAATCTGCTGCTTCTAATGTAGTGCACTGCTGCCAGTGAAGAAGTTTTGCATAGGAGACACTGATAGGAACAGAAAATCCCCTCTTTAACCTCCAACCCTCTAGTCTCTTTGGCACCGTCTACGCCTACGGAATCTAACAGGAACCAGCTTACAAAGGAGAAAACATGGTTTGCAGTGTCTCAGCCCCAGCATCATGAGCTGAATATGAAAGTAGTTTAATAATTGCCATACATATAAGACAGTAATGACAATTCTCTGATTATGAATATGTTTATGTATTTTTTTCTGCCTAAGATGATATAGTAAATATGCTCTTAATGCTTTAATGAAAACCAATTCAAATAATAGGTGCAGAAGGAAGTTACTTTAGATATGAGAGTCAGGGATGGTCTCTGAGAAGCTGATATTTGAGTCAAATCCAATAAAATTTGTTACATAGTGGAAAAATAGGAAGAAGTTCAATGTGGTCAAATTCAACAAAGGGCAAGAGAGGTAAGAGAGAAAATCAGAGAGCTATTCAGCCAGTTCATGTAGAGCCTCAAAGGCCACCATAAGGAATTTGAACTTTACTAAGTCTAATGATAAGTCATTTGGAGAGTTTTAACGGGAAAACGACATAATCTACTTCCAGTTTCGAAGTATCACTTTGAATGCTATGGCGAGAAGAATGGGGATGACAAGTATGAAATTAGAGTAAGTAGTAAAGGTGATATTGGAGTTCTTCTGGTGAGAGATCAGAGTAATTCAAGCTAAAGTAGTAGTTGTAGAAGTAGAAATAAGTGGATAAATATGGAACATATATCTGACATAAAAGATTCAATAATAAATGAGGTAAAAGGAAAAATACCTATGGTTTAAGTAATTAGGTAGATGGTGTTACTGTTTACTGAGTTGGGATACTGAGGTAGACAATTTTCAGAAGAAAACTGAAGAAATGCTGACTGTAGATTTTGTGTTTTAGAGCATTGGACAATATGATGACTGGATAAAAGAGCTAGTCAATGGAGAAAGCAGAGATAAAAGCGCATATTTAAATTTCCTTAGCCAACAATGGTTATTGGAGATGTTGACAAGTGTTTTTACAAGGATATTCATTGCCATATATTTTTGTAATGGAAAACATTGAAATTAATATGATAAAAATTAGTGTAAGAATATAGAGTAGATTCAAGCTGAGGTCTACCCTACAGCCATAATCACATTTTCTCTAATTAGACAAGGTTACAGTGCAATGACAATACCATTGTGTGGCTCTAGAGCCACATTTACGTTTGTGACTGAGAAAAGATCTATGGGCTTATAAATGAAATGGTTAATTGATTTTCAAATAAAGACTATTTAATCACTAAAATTAGAGGTGACCAGGATTCACAGGAAAAGTTTTGTGTAAATACAAATCTGTATCCCATGCATTAATGCATCAGAATTAGGAAGATTTCAATCTTTCTGCCACATCTTGGTCAAGGTTATGATCCAATTAGCAGTTAATGTCAGACAAAGTATGGATTCTTCTACTTGTTAATAGTTAGGCCTAATTATTTTATTACATCTTCATTTATTATCTTGTATGCCTTTAGTTGGGATTATTCCTAAACAGGTTTCAGATGAGAGGGATTAACTATATAACAGGCAATGTAGATTATCTGATACAGAACATAAGAAAATTGAGCTGTTATAAAATATTTTTAAATTCAACATTTTTACCTTAAGTTTTACATATGACTTCAAAAGTAAATTACTTACCAGTTTGAAATACATCTAATTGAACAGTTGAACTAAATTCAAAGACTTCCTAAATAAGTATTTTTGTTTCTTTAGCAGATTTCAGCAGATGGATAAGATTTACCCACATGACAATATTTATATATTTTTATTTGTATTAAATCATATGAAATTATGACTATTTAACTATTTTCAGTATGGATGTCACAATATAATAATAAATACATTTAAATTTTTAATATAAACTTCTCTTTATCAGTGATGCCTTTTACACACACAAGTCAGTTAGCTGGTGTTTTGTATATGACTAGAGAAATTTCTGCTATCCCACCCACAATTATGTTTAGTAATTGTGGAGGCTGAAATAAGTTTTCATACCCTTTCAGTATGAGCCAGAAACCATTTGTTGTAAAATGCTTTGTATTAGCCTTTTTGCAGTCCAAGTAGCTGCTACTTATTCCTTGATTAAAATATTGACATAGACTTCCAGACTCCCAGACCAAAATTCCTTTCTGTAAGCAGTAAAACTTCTAAAGAACATAAATGAAAGATATTTCTCCTGCATATCGGAAGTTTTCAAAAATTCATAATGGATTAATAACAAGATAGTGATAAAATAATCAGTAAAAGAGATAAACATGAAATTGGAATAAATTTAGGGTTTAAAGACAGTTTTTTTTTCTGATTGTCTTTCATCCTACTCTCCTCCACTGCCCAAATTAAATCAATCTTATCCTCAGAGAAGACAAGGGAAAAAAGAGAGAGAGAGAGAAAGACAAGTAAAGAGATAAAATAGAAGACAAAGATTCTTATTTATTTGCAATACTTTAGATACCACAGAAGCAAGAAAGACAAGACAAAATTGTCTTCTTAAAATTACTCCCCCTATTTCTTCTATGTGATTTTCTAAACACTACTAACAATCATTTTAATAATTAATATAAGGGTTTATGATAAGGTTATTTTTTTTTCTAATTTGAAAACTAAGTAATAAAGGCACTTACTACAACATATAGTAAAAAAAGTTTTAATATTCAGTGGCCCTCTCACAGTATAAATAAAACTATCCAATCTTTCAAATTAGCCCTGCATCTCTATTACATATTACATGTATATAAAATAGATTTTCTAGACATACATCATAGATGTTCTTACATGTATTAAAGAGAGGAGGATAAAAATTTTAGATAAGGGAACTCGAACAGAGAATATAATATTCATTAGATCAAAAATTTTGGGCCTGGCACGGTGGCTCACGCCTGTAATCCCAGCACTTTGGGAGGCCGAGGCGGGTGGATCACGAGGTCAGCTCGAGACCATCCTGGCTAACACGGTGAAACCCCATCTCTACTAAAAATATAAAAAATTAGCCAGGCATGGTGGCGGGTGCCTGAAGTCCCAGCTACTCGGGAGGCTGAGGCAGGAGAATGACGTGAACCTGGGAGGCGGAGCTTGCAGCAAGCGGAGACTCCGTCTCAAAAATAAATAAATAAATAAATAAATAAATAAATAAATAAATTACAGATTATCTTTCATATACATGCAGATAGTCTACACAATAATCCCTGAACATTAGCCCAGTCCCACAATTCTGTGATAATCATTCTCATAAATTATTACATTGATCCCTAAAAGTTCTGTATTATCTCAGGGTCACAGAAACACTTTAACAGTTCTCTTAATGCAGTGTTTAAAAGTGTTTGACGTCTAAAAATTTCATAGAATACAACAAAAATCACGGGTAGGATTTCAGAGCCAATTTCACCAACCCACAAATAGAATAAAACAAACTGGAGAAAAAAAAAAACTGAAAAAATAATTCTCCTTTAAGTTGTCCTCAAACCCGTGAAATATACTTTTTCAAAGAAAACAACTTAAGTAGAACTTTGAATGGAAGTTAAGCATAAATTTTAATAATTCATTGTCGAATGAATTCAAGAATGACTACTGAGCTAGTTTCCTGTGCACAATGTTATGGAAAACACAGAGAACTAAGAAATAGTATCCTTTTCTTAAAGACCTTAAAATCTGACTGAAGAATTAAAACCCGGAAACATAAGTGGATAACTGGAAAACGAAAAGAAGTAATTGACACAATAAAAAATACACATGTGCATATGAAATGTCAGACAAAGGGTGATTATTGCAGATTGAAATCAAGATAAAATAATTTTTGGTCTTTGTTATTCTAAGATTCATTCTTTCATATAACCTACCACATTAAGTACAATTTTGATTCATTTTGGATTTGTTCTTAGTCTCAGATAATAGCGACATAAATAGAAAACAATCTCTAGCCTATTCTCTACCCCTAAACTAATTCTTAAAGCCATTTTGTTGTGTGCTGTATAAAAGTATGAACCAGTGGTTATGAAAGTTCAGGAAAAGAACTACTAGTTATGTCAGAAGAGCTCAGAGAAGATATCACATAAAAAATTACATTTGAGCCACTTTAAACGATGAATAGGATAGTATTGTAAGCAGAAGTTTGTCCCCTTGGGGAAATGTGCAGAAGTACTGCAAATGCTGGAAAGATAAGCAAGAATTGGATCATGAATCCCTTGTATTCCATATGAAGAATTTCCAAATTTATCAATGAGCTTTGTAGAATCGCTGAAGGACTTTAGACTGGATTGCTAGGATTTGCAATTTAAAAGATTAGGCATTAGGCATTGCAGAAAATAGACTAAATGAAGTAAAGGGAGAAGAGTTAGAAGTGTATTAGACACCTCTCATAAAACACTCCAAATCCTCTCAGACTTAGTTGTTTCTGCATGGGCCAGACATATTCAACCTAATAGCAGTTCCTCATGCTTCTTTGTTTTGTGCTTCTAGTCCCGAGGCTTCCCTATTAACCTCTGTGATCCCACTTGGTACCCACATATGTGCGGCCAAACGTGTGAGGCTGTAAAAGCCCTGTAACAAATATTTGAGTAATAGGAGATGAGAACAAGTTCACAAATTCTTCCACCATTTTCTTAAAATCTCCCCTTCCCAGTCTTGGAATGTATGTTATAGGACCTCTTAGGGGAGGGAATTTAGCATCCAGCAGTCTTATTTTGTGGGAGCCAGCTAGATATTGTATCCAAGTATTGGCTCTCTCTCCTTTCCTGCTTTGCTCCTTCTCCTCACTGTACTCCGTGTACTCTATAAAAATGTTTACCAGGAAAGTGATCTTTAACCATAACAGTGAAGGACAAAAGAGAATGGGTTTGAGAGATAGTAAGATAGATTCAACATGGACTGGTGACTACTTAGATGTTGAAAATGAGTAGTAGACATCAGGCAAGAAGGGCTTCTAAGACTGTGGTCTGGGTGATTTGTTGGGAAGTAGTGCCATTACACAAAATAATAAATACCAGAAGATAAGCTAGCTTTAGAATGTAGAAACATATTCCATTTCAGATATAAGGCACCATTTATCATTGAGGAGCAGCTACCAAAAAGGCTATTGGAAATATTAACATGGTGCTCAGAAAAGACTATTAGTCTTAAAATTACAATTTTGGGGTCATCAGCTTTATATTGTTTGGGCGAACTTGCTGTTGAAAAGAAGTGGATGCAGGATGGAAACTTAGAGGAATCTGTTATTAAGGGACATGGAAGAAGAAAGAAAACCTGACATGTAGTTGACAATAATGAGGGCAGAGAAGAAGAAATGATATAGGCTTGGAAGCCAGGGAAGCCATGAATTTCAAGAGAGGGATCAACTGTGTTAAATGTGATAAACAGATTAAATAAGTAAATTGGAAAGTGTGAACCTGATTAAACAATGGTGCCGTGGTTTACTTAAGAGCATTTTTAGAAGCAGAAAAGAGTGGAAGAAAGATTTTTATTCTTATTTTTATTCTCTATTTTTGTAAAAATAGTAACTGGAAAAATAAAATGAACCACAGAAGCTATGAAAATATGAAGGTAAATATGTAGATGACAGGCATTTTCCCATCTCTTCTCCTTGTTCCATCAGGATTTTATCCACCAATAACTTCCAAACACATTACTTAAAAGAGGCCCCGCTGGCAAAACCCCACTGAAAAACATAACATGGACTTAAGCCTTCCATTGTTCTTTGCCTAACTGTGCACTACTGCTGTTGTTGGCAACTCTTTTTTACCTTCTATTTTGAACTGACAAGAGTTTTGTTTTAATCCCTTTTCTGAAATAGTAGCAACAGGATGATTTCTTCATTGTCCCACATTGAATGTGTACACCTTCAAAGATATTCTTCTGCAGCATTTAATTATTCATTTATCCATGGGACATATTTAGTCCCTAGAGCAGGTCTGCATTAAGATAGGCAGAACCAACTGCACTGGGAACATGCACCAGGATATGCCTGATCCTAGAGGAAACAAATCTCTGCCACCAGCTCCTCTCACCACCCCCTCAAAAGGTAAACCAGCATATTTATCTTCTTTCTCTTCTTTTCTTTTCAGGGCACACCATGCTTTATGGTTCGACTCAAGCATTCCAGTCTTATTTTTGGGCTCAGTATACAAGCAAGTAAGAAGGGTATAAGATAATGAGAATCTTATATTAACATGATTGAACTAGTCTTGTTCTTTCTAAGCAAAGACTACATTCCTTACTGAATCAGAAGGACTTCTAGTGTTTTAAAATGATTCAGAATAATTAGGGAATATATTTATGCAAAGTAATACACTCTATGATGACTAAATTTTTTTAAAAAACAGAAACCACACAGGATTTTCTAAATAGGTGCAGAATAAAAGCATTTTTTAAAAATCAACACACTTTCACAGTAAAAACGCTAAACAAACTAAAAATAAAGGGGAAATTTCTGAACCTGACTGATTGAAGAGCATTTAGTAAAAACTCACAATAACATCATACTTTATGGAGAAGGACTGAAAACTTTCTCCCTACACTTAGGAACAAGGCAAGGATATTTGTTCTCACCACTTCTGTTCAACATTGTATTGAAGGTTCTAGTCTGGGCAATTAGGCAAGTGAAAGAAATAAGGAGTATCCATATTGGAAAGGAAAAACTAGCATTTCTATTCACAGTTGACCTGATCTTGTATAGAGAAAATCCTAAAGAATTCACACAAAAACGCGTAGAACTAACAATTGAGTTTTGCAACATGGCTGGATATTAGATCAATATAAAAACGTCAATTTTATTTCTATCTACTAGTAACAAATGATATGAAAATGAAATTAAGATTCTGTTTACAATGGCAGCAAATATAATTAAAAATTGGAAATAAATTTAACAAAAAATATAAGAGATGTGTATATCTTTAATTTCTTTTAATGATGTTTTGTAGTTGTCATATACATATCATTAAAATCATGAATGCAATTTTCATTAAAATAAATTAAAGATATATGACAATTTAAAAACATAACTAAAATAAATTACTTTTTAGACATAATTGAAAGAAATTAATATTTCATATATATGAAAACATTCATATATATTTCATATATATTTATTCACATATATATTTAATATATATATTTCATATATATATTTATTCATATATATATTTCATATATATTTATTCATATATATTCCATATATATTTATTCATATATATATTTCATATATATTTATTCATATATATTTCATATATATTTATTCATATATATATTTCATATATATATTTATTCATATATATCATATATATTCATTCATATATATATTTCATATATATATTTTTTATATATATATTTCATATATTTATTCATATATATATTTCATATATTTATTCATATACATATTTCATATATATTTATTCATATACATATTTCATATATATTTATTCATATATATTTCATATATATATTTATTCATATATATATTTCATATATATATTTATTCATATATATTTCATATATATATTTATTCATATATATATTTCATATATATATTTATTCATATATATATTTCATATATATTTATTTATATATATTTCATATATATTTATTCATATATACATTTCATATATATTTATTCATATATACATTTCATATATATATTTATTCATATATACATTTCATATATATATTTCATATATATATTTCATATATATATTTCATATATATTTCATATATATTTCATATATATATTTCATATATATTTCATATATATATTTCATATATATTTCATATATATATTTCATATATATTTCATATATATATTTCATATATATATTTATTCATATATATATTTCATATATATATTTATTCATATATATATTTCATATATATATTTATTCATATATATATTTCATATATATTTATTCATATATATATTTCATATATATATTTATTCATATATATATTTCATATATATTTATTCATATATATTTCATATATATATTTATTCATATATATATTTCATATATATTTATTCAGATATATATTTCATATATATATTTATTCAGATATATATTTCATATATATTTATTCATATATATTTCATATATATTTATTCATATATATATTTCATATATATTTATTCATATATATATTTCATATATATTTATTCATATATATTTATTCATATATATTTCATGTATATGAAAACTAAAAGAGAAAGCACATAGGTGTATATATGAAAACTAAAAAGCATCATTAAAAGAAATTATAGAACACCCAAATAAATGGAAAATATTCTGTGTACAAAGATGAGAAGATTAAATATTGTTAAACTGGTGTTATGGGATACCTCTCAAATACTTATGTTGAAGTCCTAATCCCTAGTCCCTCCAAATGTGATCTTTTATGGAAATAGAATCATTGAGGCTGTAAATAGTCAAGTTAATATAAGATCATATTGGTGCAGGGTGAGCCCCAATCCAATATTCTGGTGTCCTTTTATTTGTATTTATTTATTTATTTATTTAGACAGAGTCTCACTCTGTTGCCCAGGCTGGAGTGCAGTGGCGCGATTTCAGCTCACTGCAACCTCTGCCTCCCGGGTTAAAGCCATTCTCTTGCCTCAGCCTCCCCAGCAGCTGGGACCACAGGTGTGCACCACTATGCCTGGCTGATTTTTTTCTATTTTTAATGGAGATGGGGTTTCATCATGTTGGCCAGGCTGGTCTTGAACTCCTGACCTCAGGTGATCCACCCACCTCACCCTCTCAAAGTGCTGGGATTACAGGTGTGAGCCACTGAGCCTATCCCTGGTGTCCTTTTAAAAGGAACTTGGTTTAATTAGATCCCGTTTGTCAATTTTTGTTTTGTTACAATTGCTTTTGGCGTCATCAGGAAATCTTTGCCCATGCCTGTGTCCTGAAGGGTATTGCCTAGGTTGTCCTCCAGGGTTTTTATAGTTTTGGGTTTTCCATTTAAGTATTTAATCCATCTTGAGTTAATTTTTATGTAACGTGTAAGGAAGGGGTCCAGTTTCAATCTTCTGCATATGGCTAGCCAGTTATCCCAGCACCGTTTATTAAATAGGAAATACTTTTCTCATTGTTTTTTTTTTTGTTTTTGGCCAGGTTTGTCAAAGATCAGGTGGTTGTAGGTATGTGATCTTATTTCTGGGTTCTCTGATCTGTCCATTGGTCTACGTGTCTTTTTGCGGCAGTACCATGTTGCTTTTGTTGCTGTAGCCCCACAGTATAGTTTGAAGTTGTGTAGCGTGGTGCCTCCAGCTTTATTCTTTGTGCTTGGGTTTTCCTTGCCTATTCAGGCTCTTTTTTGGTTCCATATAAATTTTAAAATAGTTTTTTTCTAGCTCTGTGAAGAATTATTGAATCTGTAAATTGCTAAATTAAAGGGCTTCTGCACAGCAAAGGAAACTATCAACAGAGTGAGCAGACAACCTAGACAATGGGAGAAAACTTTTACAAACTGTGGATCCAACAAAGGTCTACTATCCAGCATCTATAAGAAACTCAAATTTACCAGAAAAAAAAAAAACATTAAAAAGCGGGCAAAGGACATAAACAGATATTTCTCAAAAGAAGACATTTATGCAGCCAGCAAGCATATGTAAAAAAGCTCAGCATCACTGATCATCAGAGAAATGCAAATCAAAGCCACAATGAGATACCATCTCACACCAGACAGAGTGGCTATTATTAAAAATTTTTTTTTAAAAAAAGGATGCTGGCGAAGTGGTAGAGAAAAGAGCTCTTATACACGGTTGTTGGGAGAGTAAATTAGTTCAGGCATTGTGGAAGACAGTGTAGCGATTCCTCAAAAACCTAAAAATAGAAATACTGTTTGACCCAGCAATCCCGTTACTGCATATATACCCAAAGGAATATAAATTGTTCTATTATAAAGACAAATGCATATGTATGTCCATTGCAGCACTATGCACAATAACAAGGACTTAGAATCACCCTAAATGCCCCTCAGTGATAGACTGGATAAAGAAAACGTGGTGCATATATACCATGGAATACTATGCAGCCATAAAAAGAATAAGACCATGTCCTTTACAAAGACATAGATAGAGCTGGAGGCCATCATCCTCAGCAAACTAACATGGGAACAAAAAACCAAATACCACATGTTCTTATAAGTGGGAGCTAAATGATGAGAACCCATGGACACATAGAGGAGAACAACAGACTCTAGGGCCTGTCAGAGGGAGGAGGGTGAGCGGAGGGAAAGGATCAAGAAAAATAACTAATAGATACTAGGCAATATCTGGGTGATTAAATAATCTGTACAACAACCCACATGACACAAGTTTACATATATAACAAACCTGTACATGTACCCCTGAACTTAAAATAAAAGTTAAATAAATAAATAAGAAGAACTTGGTGTGAAGAGAAAGAGACACATACATAGGGAAGACTATATGAAGAGATAAGGAGAATGCCACCTCAAAGAGTGCCAAAGATTGCCAGCAAACACTAGAGACTAAGAGAGATACATAGAACAGATTCCCCCTACAGTCATCAGAAAAAAAAAAGAAAAAAAATCTTGCCAACATCTTGATCTCATAGTCCTAGACTCCAAAACTGTGAGAAAACAAATTTCTGTTGTTTAGGCCACTCAGGTTATGGTACTTTGTACAGCAGACCCAGGACACTATTACAGTCAGCAATACTCCCAAAATTGATTGGCTGAGTCAATTCAGTTCCAATAAATATACCAAATGAATGTTTGTAGACATCGACAAACTAATCCAAAACTGCAAACAGTAGTTCAAAGGACTCAGTATATCCAAAACAATCTTGAAAAAGAAGAATTAATTTGGAGGACTCCTACTTCCCATTTTTAAAACATACTGCAAAGCCTTCAGATCAAGACAGTGTGATATTGGCTTAAGGATACACATGTAGAACAATGGGTAGATTGAACATCCAGAAACAAATACTTAAATTTGTTTTTATATTTTAACAAGGGTTCCAATTTTAACAAGGTTCCAAATTTTAACAAGGGTTCCAAAATAATTAAAAGGGGAAAGACCAGTCTTGGCAATAAATGGTGCTATGACAACTAGATATCCATCTTCAAAGGAATTGAGTCTCTTCCTCATAACCTATACAAAAATAACTCAGAATGAATCCTGGAAATAAATATAAGAGCTAAAGCCACAAAACTATTTGGTTAAAAATAGGTTAAAGCTTTGTGATCTTGGATTAGGTCATTGTTTATAGATATGACACCAAAAGCACAAGCAACAAAGGAAAAAAATAGATAAACAGAACTATACAAAAGTTAAAAACTTTGGTGCTTCCTTTTTATATCCAGTCCTCTCACAAAGACACATCTCTCAGATTTCTTTAACCATGGGCGGGGGGAATGTTATAAACACACAAATAAATGTATAGTTACTAATCATCCCACCATTATAACACCATTATTTTTATTTTAACATTTTCTTCCAACATTTATACCTATTCATAAGTACTTTATGCAATGCACAGATTTCTATAAGTCTATTATAAAAATAGATTGCAATAGGTAAAAGAAAAGAAATTGAACTGACAACCTAGTGAATGGGAGACCATGTTTGCAATCATATATCTGATAAGGGACTTGTGTCTACCAAGTAAAGAACTACAGCAACTCAGTAATAAAAAAGACAATACAATTGTAAAATTGACGTTGAATTAGACATTTCACCAAACGAGGTGTATGAATGGCCAAGAAACATATAAAAGATGCTCAATATCATTAGTCAGTAGGTAAATTCAAATCTAAACTTCAATATTAGGCTGTTGCAAAAGTAATTTTGGTTTTTGCCATTGCTTTTATTGGCAAAACCGCAATTACTTTTGAACCAGCCTAATAGATAGCAGCACTTCATATCCACTAAGATGGCTATAATGAAAAATACATTTAATAGCAAGTGTTGGCAAGGATGCCAATAAGTTGGAATCCTCACACATAGCTGATGAGAATATAAAGTGCTATAGGTGCTTTGGAAAACAGTTTGCCAGCTTATCCAAAAGATAAACACAGAGTTGCCATATGACTCAGCAATTTATCTCCTGGATACATACCCAAGAGAATTGAAAGTATATGCACACACAACAACTTGGACATGAATGTTCATACCTGCATTATTCATAATAGCCAAAAAGTGAAAATAACCACATTTTCTTCAGTTGATGAACAAATAAATGAAATGTGGTATATCCATACAATGGAATATTATTCAGCCCCCAAAAGGAATTAAGTTTTCAGTGTTATTTCAGTGGATGAATGTGGTAACCACTCTGTAAGGCACGTAATGAAGTCTTTAAGGACACATATATAACAGGTCATTTTAACATTGCTACTTGAAAACTATGTTGAGAACAGTGTTATTGCAGTGAAGGGTCCACACACTGTAATGCACATAGCAAGTTGTCTAAAACACATATATAAAAGACAATTCTAAGAATGCTAAAAAAAAAAAAAAAAGAAAGGGAGAAATGAAGTTCTGATACTTGGTGCAACATGGATGGACTTTGAAGATACTATGCTGAATGAAAGACACCAGACACAAAGACCGTGCATTATATGATTCCAATTATATGAAACACCATGGGCAAATCCATCAAGACAGACACAAGATTAGCAGTTGCCAGAGGCTAGAAAGAGGACAGAATGGAGAATGATTACAGCCTTTGCTCTAGTATTTGTATGACACTCAATTCTGCCTTCCAGAAAGGGTGATATTAATATATATATGTCATTGTCATTTATGTAAAAATTTTGCCACCCTTCTCAAGAGGCAAACACAATTTTTTTACTAGTTTAAAGTTGTTATAACATTGTTTAAAGGTCAATGTCCTGTTATTTGTTTTATTGTGTTTATTTACACAGGAGTGAAGTTAGGCCCCCTTGCAGGGTTGCCCATCTAGTGCCAGATGATAATATGTAACCACAATAGTAGGTTAATTAAACTAGCAGTACTCCAAAATGATTTTTAATACCATCTGTTTTGGGAATCATCACAGCTGAACTTTCCAACCTACATACTACACTCACAAAATCTTCATTAATGGACCATATTAAGTTTATTTGACAGCCACCCTGTGGCATTCACAGAGTAGCTCTGAGTAAAATTATGGACACTGTAAGAATCTCGTTCCCCATAAAAGATCCCTTCTTACTTAATAGCCCTCCTTTCCCTCACCATTCTTTATTACATTCTTATTACAAACTAAGACACATTTATTATAACAAGTAAAACAATACAAAAATGTATAAATAAGAAAAATACTAATCCATTCTTCTCCGTCATCATGCCAGTCACATTTCAACTCCATGATACCAACATTTACAGCTTAGTGCGTATTCTGTTTTTCCTTGATGTTCACGCAAGCATACAAAGCTATGTTTAACATCTTTATTTTTCTAAGACTGCTAAGACTCCCAGATCATTTCACAATCCTCCCACTAAAGAAAGTTCCCCATTTTTTTCTTTCACATGAATGACTAACCACTTAAGATATTAATCTCTAATAATAATTTATCATTAATAGGCCCAAAAGCTGTAAACTAGAAATTAAATTCTGACAGCAGAATTGCAAGCATTGATCAGTGGATAAAAGAAGATAGTCAGTAATTGGGTTGGGAAAGGGCAGGCTATAACCTTCCAGAACCTCAGAAAATCTTTAAGTTTTTATATTTTCTTATAAGTAAGTGAGGTTTTAATCCATTCTAATACACTAAGTGTACCTTCTCTGGAAGGCTTCAGTTTACAAGAAGATGTTGGCATGACTTCACAGTCACATACAGACATAAATATGCACCCAGTTACTCTTTTATCCACCTGAAGTACACGCTAGTCCTTGCATGTTACTGTAGAACTATACATGTTCATGATGAAAAGTGTCTTTGTTGTTTATGCATTGACTTCTTATATGAGGACAAACCGGGTTGGAAATAACATGCAATGTATTAACCAATAACGATGATTATGAAATAATGAAAAATAATGAGGAAAGAATGAGGCAACACAACAACAATGTTTAGGCAACTCTCCTCAGCCCATCTGCCCCAGGTAATATGTGGGAGAATGGATACAAGGAATATCTAAACTTTGCTTTTGTCTGTATCTTTGAAGTTCATACATTTTTTTTACACCACTATACTTTTAACTCTATTGCTTAGTTGAAGCAATAACTTACTGGGACTAGAGCAAATATAAACTTTGACTATATTATATAAAGAACATTAACAGTTTTCCCTGTAATAAAATCAAAATTCCAGAATACCATGGAAAAACACTGTGATTTTGGAAATTGTAATGAAGACAACTTAAGCATTAAAATGAAATCTTACCAAATATCATGGGAATATTGTCTAGAAGACTCTCAAGATAGATGATATTAGAAGAGAGATTACTAACATTTCATACATTCCTCTGAGTATTTTTACTTACATTCTTCATAAGAAGGCACTGAAACCATTTCGTTAAATAACAAATTTATTTCACCACCATAGAATCAATATAAACTTTTGACATTTAAGGCAAGTCACTCCACTGTGGTCATATTCGTTTAGATTCTAAGGACCAAAGAAGTATTTCAACATTAGAAGTCTATAGTTTAATTTTGTGTATTACTTCTATCAAAATATTGTTGTGTGTTGATCATGGATCCATTTTCCCATCTTTCTTGCTTAACACAAACCTGCTTTGTTTCAAAGGAACTAGTACAAATCATAGTCAAAGAGGAAAGGCAAAGATGAAGACAAGAGAAACAGCACTAAAATCCAGGTTTGAAAGATAAAGTAAATCCAAGACATTGAAAGTGTTCATGACATTAGCAAGTGAGGATTTTGGAAACAGGTTGGGATTCACACCATAAGGCCGAAAAAGGTAATAATTAAGATTGGTGACCAAGTGTATTTACAAAGAGGCAGAGAATGAATTGTATTGGATGGCAGCAAACAGCGCTGGGATGGACCCTCAAGATTAACATAGGTATAAAATACAATTTCTTTGTTAAATATCACTTTATGGAAGTCCACTATTAAACTTACTCGACCTACTATTTTGTAGTCATTACCATATTAAAAACTCATTTTGCATATAATCTTTGGAAATAAGAGGTAAAACATGTGGTAGAGATAAAAAGGTTCAGGCCAAAAGAGAAATCATTCACAAGGTGAGACATCTAAAATATGGTACCTAGAAAGCCCTGAAACGCATAAGGGTGAGGTACCTGATATCTTAAAGATAATTCAGGTAATAGATATCTTGAAGAAGAAAACATAAGCATAATTACAGTCATCTTTCCTTGCTCACATATTTTTTACCTAATTTGTACATCATAATAAATTTTCTTGGATATTTTTAGAAGCAAAAATGGGCTTAATAAAAATGTCATTAGCTGACAAAAATAACTTGGGTAAATAAAATGTTAAGAAAACTTTAAGAAATTTTCAAAAATCATTTGTCAAAAAGATCAAATGTCAAACTAAAATAAGTGTTTGGAATTTCAATACAAAATATTGCAAAGATTTTAAATGCTATTGCAAATTGTTCTCAAAACAAAACAAATAAAAGTATGCGCAGAAGAAAAAAAAACTATTATTTCCTGATGAAATAGATGTAATTATCTAAATTTTAATTTACTCTGATCCATAGGAGGGAAATGAACACCCAGGGGCGAATAAGGAATTACAATTTGAGAAATATTAAAATCTCTGACAACGTTATTAGATTTTAAACATTAATAAATAAACCACTATAATGACAAATATAATTTGTTGAATTTCTGAAATAAAATAAATATTAATTGTACAGACCAATTTTTACAACACTAAAACGTTTCTAGCTTTGATTAGCTAAAGAAGTTAGTCTGCATATTTGAATTTAAAATGTCTTAAGTTTAAGATGTTGTTTTAAGAAATTCAGTTGTATTACTTTTAAGAAAAAAAAACTTTTAAAAAGTTAACAAAAATGGTCATTAATAAAGTTCAAAAAATCTATTTGTATCATCCCAAAGAACCAGTCTATCAAGCTTAGGGACTGATCACACTGAAGTGACATAAAGTGCTTAAAAGTACTGTGTTCTTTCATGAGGGTAAACACTTTCTTGGCATTGCCTTTAAGCTATTTGCTTAAAACTCCCCCTTTCCATGGTTGGTGCGAAGTATGTAAACCTAATCCGTAATCTTACCCTTGTCTCATTATTACAAACAGAAAGGCTTGATTTAACAGTTTGTATTCAGTAATCATAACCTAACTCTTCTTCCCATTATTATAATTAGAAAAGCTTGATGTAGTGAAAGGCACTAAAAGGAAAGTTGGGAGAAGCAGGTGACAGCTTGTTACTAGTTTGCTTTAATGCTTTGGTCTCATCACCTAATCTTTGATTCCAATTGTTTTTGTCTCTGCAGCAAGTGATTTGGATAAAGGATCTATTAGAATTCTTCCAGGTGAAATAATAAAGTACCAATTAATGAAAATGTACTATAATAGACTACTACTTGATATAATGCTCTGTCATACACTGACAATTCTTAATAAATCAATCAAGACATTTTGCAATAGATATAATGCAATGTAATGCTATGCTTAAACTTTGGTAGTTGTTTAGTATATTTTAATTACATATTTAACTGTCAGCTCTTGTTAATGCCACAAAAATATAAGCTTTATAAAAATGCCTAAGCCACTATGGCACATGTTTACCTATGTAAGAAACCTGCATATCAAAATAAATAAAAATATCTAAAAGAGCTTTTAAAAGCCCGTGAGTTAAATCTATCAGTAGTTGATGTTTAGCCCTTACAGTGTTTAAAAAAAAAAATGGTTAAACTTTCTAAATTAGATAACATGATTGGTAAGTGGATTTCAAAAATAAATGTTTAAACTTTTTAAATTATAAAACATGATTTTTAAGTGGATTTTAAACTTCTCCAAAAAGGAAAGAGAGATTTGGAAACACTGGTTCAATCACTATTGCAGAGAAACAGTTGGCTGGTGGTGAGTAGCTGGGACCCTTTAGATTGGAGTTATGGAAACCTCACCCAGTTTCATTTTCTCATTGACTTTTTGTTTGAAAACTTAAACTCTCTATTTTAGGAATTCATCAAGAGATTAATGTGACTTGAAAAATTAAAAGACATGAAATTTTGGTCCTAGAGCATTGTGAGTGTGGGGAGCTGTCTCATTCAGGAGACTTACTAGAAAACAAAGTCAGCAACCTTGCCCCTTACCTTTTCTGTTTGCCACTAAGAGACATATCATTTTAGGAATATATTAGAAAGATGTCTTCCTACAAAGATATTCAGACAAAAGGGCACTAGCTCGTTTTTCATATTTTCTCCATCGAGTATACACTGCCTGAGCTGTATATAGTTCTGAACTGTAGCAATAAAAAATAAGCTGTGCGAACATGAACCAGGAGACAGACTGTGCACTGTATTTCCTGCTCATATGTTGTCTCAGCTGTTTTGCACTTTACAGTTTCAGCTAAAGAATGTCCATTTATCACGTAATGCTAATCAGTTATCATTCTACTCCACATTTTGTACAAAACATTGCTGGGAAGTCTGTTCTGGATTTGATGGATAGCCAGAACGGGACAGCACATAACCAAAAAAGGCATAAATACTCACAGATGTCTGGTCATACAGATGAGTTAAAATCAAAGAAAATTAGAGCTGGGTAAGACAGACGTGATCATGGAGCACATCAGGGGAGTCTAAACTTGGTATTTCTTCACCTTTTTTTTTATCCAAATGGGCTTTCTTCTCATTAAGATAAATGTTCAAACCAGAATGTCTTCATTTGTTTCCTTAAACTACAAGCCTTTTTTTCTTCAAATGTAAACCCCCACATCAAGAAGACAAAAAGCAGAAATCCTGTTTATTACCAAAGACATCCAAAAAGCTGTCCAAATCCAAATTAGAGCATATGGTGCAAATTCCTCCACTCTTATAGCCTCCAACATCCCCCCATCCCACTCCCTCATCCCGCTATTGTTCTGGCTTGAGTAATCTGTTTATATTTCCCTATTCAAGAACCACCAGGCAAAAATCATTTTTTCTGCACCAAGATAATTGGCTAGCAGAAAATAAGGCAGTCATTTTACTGTTTCCTTTTCCCATCAGTATTTTTGTATTTTTTGTTAAGTGATGTCTGATTGCTGTAAATATATCTCACATGTTAAACATTAATCTTTTCATATGTAGTAATCTATGTATCAGCCTTTTCTTTGTCCATTTCAAAGCTATTATTTTCACATTGATGATCGGTCATTTCTCTAACAGTCATCTGAGAAAATTACTCCATATTAACTACACTCAGCCAGAGCTTATTCTTATAGTTTTAGTATTTTTTGTCCTAAAATATAAACAACTAGTTATTGCTGTTTTCTTTCATAACGCTTTAATTTATGAAGATTTTTAACAAAAACATGGTAATATTTCTTCGTGGTAATTATCCTTTCTCAATGTGATACTTCAAAATAAAAAGTAAAGATATTTTATTTGGATATTATGTCAAATGATTAATTTCAACTCACCTATAAATATAAATGAAGCCCCCTTAAAGTTGTATTTTTTCATATTTTATGGCTTTATACCATAATAATATTTAATTATAAAAAATAAATTTAAAATATTGGAGATTTGCTTAACAAATGTCAGAAATCAAGTCAAGTTGTGATAACAATCCAAGAATGAGGGTTGAAGGTTAGGAAAGCTTTGCAGATTTGAACTCCTCACACTCGATTTTTTCTTTTCTTCTTTTTCTTATTTTATTTATTTATTTATTTTTGAGTGGAGTCTCACTCTGTCACCAGGCTGGAGTGCAATGGCATGAGCTCGGCTCACTGCAACCTCCGCCTCCCAGGTTCAAGCAATTCTCCTGTCTCAGCCTCCCGAGTAGCTGGGACTGCAGATGCCCGCCACCACACCAGGCTAATTTTTGTATTTTTAGTAAAGATGAGGTTTCACCATATTGATCATGCTGGTCTCAAACTCCTGACCTCAGGTAATCCACTCACCTCGGCCTCCCAAAGTGCTTGGATTACAAGTGTGAGCCACTGCACCCAGCCTCCTCAAACTTGATTTTTAAAGGGCAGTCTGGTCACTTCACCAGATTTATAAAGACCAAGATATGGGTTATGGCAGAAAAGGCCCAAAATAATCATCTACTTCCAAATGATGTCTTTTGATGTTATTTTCCCCATAGATTTTAGAATATAAATTTCCCTATATTTTATTTTGATTTCGAATTGGTAGCAGGAAACAGACTTTAATACGTATATGGAATGCATTTCTTCCAAGCCAGAACATTGCCATTACATTACTAAGCAGAAAAAAAGTTTCATTTATCAAATAAAAGCCCATTTCTCACATATTTGCCTACTAATTCTATTTTCATTCTTGAACAGAATTATACAATTCTTGCCAATACTTTCAAATGATTTAGCATGTACAGACCATTTCCTACTTTTAAAGTTCAAATATCTCAAAAAAGATAGTTTGGAATTGGAGAAATTGACAGAATATTCTACCCAGTGGATAGCAAATGAGATACATAGAAAATCAAAACAATAATATAAAAATCTAAAACAAGCAATAAAATCATGAATTTGAGACTAATCTTTTCAAAATTTAAAATCGTCATTTAATATTTCATCTAGCAAACTAAGAGAGAGGCTGCTTAGTTCATTTATCCATTTTTAACTTAATTTATTCAGTATATAATTTTTTATTAATTCACATGTACGGCCTCCACTACCATGTGAAAACATGTTTTCAGAACCTCAGGGTTCTAGAGTCAGAGCAAATTAATTTCTTTTTTATTATTAATATACTTTAAGATCTAGGTACATGTGTACAACGTGCAGGTTTGTTACATATGTATACATGTGCCATGTTGGTGTGCTGCACCCATTAACTCGTCATTTACATTAGGTATATCTCCTAACACTCTTCCCCCTCCCCCTACCCCATGACAGGCCCTGGTGTGTGATGTTTCCCACCCTGTGTCCAAGTGTTCTCATTGTTCAATTCCCACCTATGAGTGAGAACATATAGTGTTTGGTTTTCTGTCCTTGCAACAGTTTGCTCAGAATGATGGTATCCAGCTAGATTGGATTAAGAAAATGTGGCACATATACACCATGGAATACTATGCAGCCATAAAAAAGGATGAGTTCATGTCCTTTGTAGCAAATTAATTTCAACTTGATTAGGGGGCATAGAGGACATGCTTTGTTGCTTCACACTTGATAAAGGATTGGTTTGGGACAACCTATAATATAAATTCAGGATCAATATTAATTCACTAACCTTGGACATGTCACCAGTAAGAACTAGAATATCAATCCCTATGCAAAGAGCAGTGCAATTAAATTCATTTATCACAATATTGAAGGAAAACCAAATAACTCCACTGCTCCATAATAACTGTTTTAACAAACATCTTAAATGTATTAACTCATCATTCATTTATTTCATAGATGTTTATGAAACCACTACATGGTGACAGGTTTCCATGATAGCTGTGGTTAATACACATAAAGATCCAACAAACTAGATAGGAAGACAAATAAAAGAAAAACCAGGCAATTTTAATATTAAGTGGTAAGAGACAAAGGGTCAAGATATGGTGTCATGGGACCATACAGGAAGGGGAATTAAACCAGTCATGATGAATCAAGGAAGGCATCTCAGAGAATATGGAGAGATGTCCTAGAGGAGATGGATATCCTATGCTTAGGAGTTTCAGATTTTATCCTGAAGACCATCAGAAAGTAATGGGGATATGTAAGCTGAGAAATAATGTGTTCTGTATTTTATAAGATCACTCTGATTGAAACTTTGAAAAACATATTAGAAAAATATAAGACTATTAGCAGAAAAAACAGTTGGAAGGTTATTTCAGGAAACAAAATGGAAAACAATAGTCACCTGAGTTTAGGCTATGATCATAAGGATGGAACGAAGTAACTTGGTTTGAGATAAATCAAAAGAGATAGAAAAGATATATGCCAGAGTGATTGAATCAATGTTGAGGTTGGTGAAAAGAATAACAGAGTTGACACAGAGGAATCTGCCTGATGATTCAAATTCGCCATTCAGGTAAGTCTCATTCATTCACATGAATACTCATCACTTATGTTTATCATTTCTATACCTAAAATAATCTTACTAACTGGATATATATGTTCTTCCCCCCCCAAATCAGATATTGACCCATTTGTCATTCATGTATTCATTGTGTTCTTAATTGTCAAATATGTCTTGAGAATCTTTTGAGTGTTCCACACTGTATTTGAATAAACGAGATAAAAACAATTGAAAAGGGACAGAAGAATGAACGAAGGAAAAATGCACAAATGTGATTAGAGAGATCCAGTATGTACAGTAGACTAAAAGACAATACCAAGATAGGAACTGAAAACCAAAGAAGTATGATACAAGAAGGAACTGCTGGGGAAACCACGCTAAGTCTTATGTTTACTATATTAATAATTATAAATCTTAGAATAACTGTCACACTTCAAAGAAATTTCAACAGGGAAGGAAAAGTGGTGACATTATTATATTTGTGTTTTGAAAAGTTATTCTTGCTGCAATGTGAAAAAATGGATAAAGAGAGTTGTTAAGGATATAAATAAGATAGTACTTAAAGGTAATAATAATTAGCAGTAGTATAGTGAAGTCAAAGATATAGAGAAATGGATAGGGATGATTAGAAGATAAAAGCTGCAAAGCTTAGGAAAGGGATGTATAAAATAAAGAGGGTGAGAGAAAAGAAAGTGTCAAGATGTCTGGCTTGTATTACTGTATGGATAGAAGTACCACTCAGTGAGACAGGCAACACTGGAAGGGGAGCCGTTTCATTTGGGGGATGGTAGGGAGAGATATTTCAAGGTGCCTTTGAAATGTACAAGAGATATCTCATAAGCAGTAAGATATACAGTGTGTTCTAAATAGATCGTTATGTTTAACCTGAAAAGGATGGGGGCTTCTATTGTCTCTGTGAGGTAGAAGACCCATCAAGGATGGGTCAGGAAAGAAAGGAAGTTAGAGTTAGTGACAAGTTTAAAAATAAATTAATGGGCCAGAGAAATATACTTAGGTTGTCAAGAAACCTAAGACTGTCAAACAATGTGGAGGTATATATCATACATTTACAGTGGAACTTGTTTTCATTGGACTTTCTTTTTCCATGCTTGGATAAGGACAAAGTATAATTGGGCTCATCCATGGCTGAAACATCATAAGGGTGTAGTAAAAAAATGAGAAACAAGGATGTTTGGTATATTAGTAAGAGTAAAATTGAAATTACTAACCACAAAATTTAATTTGGATAAAGAGAAAAATGAAGAAAGAACAGTCTGAAATATTGGGAGAAATCAGATTATAAATGTTTTCTCATGGCACTAAGGAAAATTTAAATGGCAGTAGTCAAACAAGATGGAAGAAGGCAGAGGACATATTTTCATTCAGTAGTTTTGGGTGATAATAAAGTTCAAAGGATGATTTTTGGAAGAAAAAAACTGCAGAAATCAAAGAACTGCATAAAACAGATTATTGGAGGGGCAGGACATCGGCATGGCTTTGAATTATTCAAGATGCGGGTAAGGCTTATAAATTAGGTACATTTTTTTTTTTGCTAAATAAGGAAGAATAATCAGGTCAGAGGTTATCAGCAACCAAAAGGGCAGTAGAAGGTTGATTTTCAAAGGTGCAAGAATGAGTACGATGGTGTTATGGGCTGAATTGCTTTCCTCCAAATTCATGGGATGAAGTCCTGATCCTCAGTGCCTCAGACTGTGACTGTTTGGAGATAGGGTCTTTAAACAAGTAATTAAAGTTAAATGAGGTGAGTAGAGTGGACCCTAATCCAAGATGACTAGTGTCCTTAACAAGAAGAGGAGTTTAGGTCACAGACCTCAATAGACAGAAAACCATGTGAAGATACAAGGAAAGATGGCATTTTAATGTCAAGGAAAGAAGCCTCAAAGAATGACCCTGCCAACACCTCATCTCAGGCTTCTGCATCCAGAATTGTGAGAAAATTGATTTATGTTGTTTAAGGCACCTAATCTTGTTATGGCAGCCCTAGCGAACTAATACAGAGACATTAGAGGAATAAGGGCTTGGAAGCAGCAATAGAAAGCTACCAACCCCTATTCTTGGCCTTGACATTCATGGGCTATAGTAAAAGACATGAAATCCACTTAAAATTACTACAGGGCAAATGAAGCCTCAGCTTTTCAGCTATGGCAGGAGGTGGAGTAGCACTCATTAAATTGTTTGAGAACACAGAGGGTAATATGGGCACTCTTTATTTCTAATAATTCTAACTCAATTCCAAGAAAGATCAAAAGAGATCAACCTCTCCTAGCATCCGAGGTCAGGATATAAGCCAGTGAATATCAACACTTCTAATGGGCATTCCTAAGTACAAACTAAATAGTTTAATTAAGTGTACTATTTAGATCAATCCAGATTTAGATAGCCAATTTAGATAGCAGCTGGTCTGGCATAAAACAGAAAGAAACCAAAGATCTCTGCCTTTCTCATTTCCTCTATTTTTATACTGACTAAAATACATAATATTTAATAGGATACTTTTTGAAAAAATATTTATTTTGCGTTCTCAATAAGAGTAATGGGAAAGAGAAAGAAAAATGAGGTCAGGTATACTAACTGACGTGTTGGCAGACAAAAATTTCCTTAGGAGAATGACAGGGAGCTTAAAGGCCAAACTAGACAAATATGAAAAAGAAATAATGATATACTCAAATACAAATGTTTTTAAAGATGGGTTTAGAAAAGTTAAAATACTCTAATTGTCTGTTAGAAAGTATGTCAAAGGCTCAGTTTGATTTAATAGAATGGGAAGATTTCACACACACACACACACACACACACACAAAAATTGAACTGGCTTCCAAAGAGGGAAACAAGATGAAGAAATGTTTGAGCTCTCTAAAAACAAAGTCAATCATTTGAACAACTGTGGAATTTATTTCCGATAAATGGAGTAATTTATTTAAATGTGAACCTATTTGAAAAAGGAAACACCAGAAAGATCAGAAAATAATACATCTGAAACCATTTAGCAGTTTCAAGAGGATAGAGTTATCACGGAAAATCAGTTCTGCCCTGTGTAAAAGTTCAGGGAAGGTGAAAAGAAGCTATAGGGAAGACCAAATCCACTAAAAAGAAGCCAGTTGAAGCTATTTTCAAAGCCTATTATAAAAGTCTATCTCCTGTGTAAAAAATACCACAATCAGAAAGATGATAATGAGGTTTCCTGTTTTGTTTTATTAGGTTGGTGCAAAAGCCATTGTGGGTTTTGCCATTACTTTTAAAGATATTTGGGGGAGACCTACTAGTTACTTTTGATGAAGAAACCAAAAAGGCAGAATATAGAAGGATATAGTCAGGAAATAAATGTCTAAACCTAAAACAAAAATAAAAGAACAATTTTTAAAATTCTAAAGCAACAGTGTGCTATTCTTCCTATCAAAAACAGAAAGGAAACATGTGCAATTAAAAAGTAAATTGAACTTTATAGAGCTTACCTGGAATTTGTAGGAGAACTGGAGTTAATTAGTGGAAAATTGAACCATTGAGAATTGGAACTTTTGCTTTAGAAGTAAAGAAATAGAAAGTTCTTTCCTCATGTTTCTGAAACAGCAAATAGATGATACTTACGGTTTAGAAAATTAAAGCTCTGAAGAGAAGCACACAACTTTGCGAAGTAGCAAAACACAAAAAAGAAACAAACAAAAAAAATCATCCGCTGAGTCTCTGAGTCTCTGAAAACACAGGTTAAGAAATGTAAATGGCAGCACCTTAATTTCAGGAATCTGTTAAGAATGGCCCTCTAGTTAGTTTAGTGATGATACCAGGAGAAACCTCCTTATAAGGTAGTAGCAAGAGTCACTACAGCACAAGACAAAAAATTGGTGATCCCATTTGAGTTGAAAAAATACAGAGACAGCATGAATTTGGTCATGTGTTGAATCAAGACAATTATGTCATTTAAAAGGCTGACTGCTACAAATGTGAAGTATTAATACCTACTTACAGTGAAAATAGAAGCTCTGATACCAGAAAGAGTTCACAATAAATCTGGCATTAGAATGTAAAGCTGATGCAGAGCTCTTTTTATTTTTTATTCACACATGGTAATTTTGGAGCAGTGAAAAATATGAAAAGTTTGGGGTTGGAATAGAGTGAAAAGAGGCTCAGGCTACAGCTACTAATATTAAGCATATAATCAACATCTCTATTTCCGAAAGAATTATCAGCAATTCAGAGTTTAAATGAATTTGGAGTTTAACATCTTTGAAATGCAATTTCTACAATCAGGAAGGGAATTTTATTTTTTTTGTATTTTGATTTGTCTTTGGAAATATAATAGTGAGGTATGATTCATGTTGTTAATGACCCCTTTTATGTGGTATAATTCGACTCATTTCTGGGCTC